>NC_092338.1:393525000-393825000 GCF_046630445.1 Rutidosis leptorrhynchoides
TTCCGGTAATCCTTTCACAAACGCGTCGATCTTCTCTTCCTCATCTTCGAATGCTCCCGGACACAATAGGTACAATTCTGTGAATCGTCTTTCGTACGTGGTAATATCAAATCCTTGGGTTCGTAACCCTCTAAGTTCTGTCTTGAGCTTATTGACCTCGGTTCTGGGACGGTACTTCTCGTTCATCAAGTGCTTGAATGCTGACCACGGTAGTGCGTACGCATCATCTTGTCCCACTTGCTTTAGATAGGTATTCCACCATGTTAACGCAGAACCTGTGAAGGTATGCGTAGCGTACTTCACTTTGTCCTCTTCAGTACACTTACTTATGGCAAACACCGATTCGACCTTCTCGGTCCACCGTTTCAATCCGATCGGTCCTTCGGTTCCATCAAATTCCAAAGGTTTGCAGGCAGTGAATTCTTTGTAGGTGCATCCTACACGATTTCCTGTACTGCCAGATCCAAGGTTATTGTTGGTATGTAGCGCAGCCTGTACTGCGGCTATGTTTGAAGCTAGAAAAGTACGGAATTCCTCTTCATTCATATTCATGGTGTGTCGAGTAGTCGGTGCCATTTCCTTCAAAATAGTCAAATGGAACAAGTTAATCGTACAGAATATTAAGAGTAGTTAATAGTATTTCATAGCATAATATGAACTCATTTATAAAAGCTTTTTCTTCATATTAGCGTTTTATAAGTTTAAATTCGGGTAGTACCTACCCGTTAAGTTCATACTTAGTAGCTAATATACAATTCAACTACTACAATTCTATATGAAAAACTGATTGTAATAATATTTCGCGTTCAAACTTTTATACAATATTTTACAAACTTACAATACCGCTTATTTTACATAAAGCATGAAATATAGCACACAATAACTTTGATACACGATAGTTGTGAAGATAATTCTAGCTAGTACACAAGTCGTTCAGCAAAGGCAATAAAGACACGTAATTCATACGTCCAGAAACAAGTCATGCATTCTGGTTTTACTAGGACTACTTCCCATCCTTGGTCTTGTGGAACATAACCGTTATGGCCGTTGATAAGACAGCGTGTTGTAACGTCGTCAAAGGGACGAGGGTTACGTAATGACCAACAGTCTCGTAATAACCTAAAAACCTCATTTCTTACCCCAATTACCGACTCCGTCACTTGTGGGAACGTTTTGTTTAATAGTTGTAGCCCGATGTTCTTGTTCTCACTTTGGTGAGAAGCGAACATTACTAACCCGTAAGCATAACATGCTTCTTTATGTTGCATGTTAGCCGCTTTTTCTAAATCACGAAGTCCTATATTCGGATATACTGAGTCAAAATAATTTCTTAACCCGTTGCGTAAAATAGCATTTGGGTTCCCCGCAATATATGCATCAAAGTAAACACATCGTAACTTATGGATTTCCCAATGTGATATCCCCATCTTTCGAACGAAAGCCTTTTATAAACCAAGGCATTCTTGGAACGTTCTTCGAATGTCTTACAAACTGATCTCGCCTTAAATAGTTGTGCCTAGGAATTCTGACCGACTCTAGACAAGATTTCATCAATCATGTCTCCGGGTAGGTCTCTTAAAATATTGGGTTGTCTATCCATTTTGTGTTTTTATACTGTAAAATAGACAAGAGTTAGATTCATAAAAAAAAATACTTATTAACACAAGCAATTTTTACATATATCATAAAGCATAAGCACACTATATTACATATATTACACCACACGAATATAACTATCTTATTCCGACTCGCTCGTTTCTTCTTGTTCGTTTTGGTTCGTTTTGCCAAGTTTCTAGGGATATATGATGTTCCCCTCATACGAGCCGTCGTTGTCCACATTGGTTTAGAAAAACCTGGTGGTTTAGAGGTTCCCGGGTCATTGTTACAACTTAAGGACTTCTGGGGTTGACGATACATATAAAGTTCATCGGGGTTGGAATTAGATTTCTCTATTTTTATGCCCTTTCCTTTATTATTTTCTTTTGCCTTTTTAAATTCAGTTGGGGTAATTTCTATAACATCATCGGAATTCTCGTCGGAATCCGATTCATCGGAGAATTGGTAATCCTCCCAATATTTTGCTTCCTTGGCGGAAACACCATTGACCATAATTAACCTTGGTCGGTTGGTTGAGGATTCTCTTTTACTTAACCGTTTTATTATTTCCCCCACCGGTTCTATTTCTTCTTCCGGTTCCGATTCTTCTTCCGGTTCCGATTCTTCTTCCGGTTCCGACTCTTCTTCCGGTTCCTCTTCGGGAACTTGTGAATCAGTCCACGAATCATTCCAATTTACATTTGACTCTTCATTATTATTAGGTGAGTCAATGGGACTTGTTCTAGAGGTAGACATCTATCACATAATATCAAACACGTTAAGAGATTAATATATCACATAATATTCATATGTTAAAAATATATAGTTTTCAACAAAAATGTTAAGCAATCATTTTTAAAGAAAACACGGTCGAAGTCCAGACTCACTAATGCATCCTAACAAACTCGATAAGACACACTAATGCAAATTTTCTGGTTCTCTAAGACCAACGCTCGGATACCAACTGAAATGTCCCGTTCTTATTGATTAAAAAACGTTCCATATTAATTGATTTCGTTGCGAGGTTTTGACCTCTATATGAGATGTTTTTCAAAGACTGCATTCATTTTTAAAACAAACCATAACCTTTATTTCATAAATAAAGGTTTAAAAAGCTTTACGTAGATTATCAAATAATGATAATCTAAAATATCCTGTTTACACACGACCATTACATAATGGTTTACAATACAAATATGTTACATCGAAATCAGTTTCTTGAATGCAGTTTTTACACAATATCATACAAACATGGACTCCAAATCTTGTCCTTATTTTAGTATGCAACAGCGGAAGCTCTTAGTATTCACCTGAGAATAAACATGCTTTAAGCGTCAACAAAAATGTTGGTGAGTTATAGGTTTAACCTATATGTATCAAATCGTAACAATAGACCACAAGATTTCATATTTCAATACACATCCCATACATAGAGATAAAAATCATTCATATGGTGAACACCTGGTAACCGACATTAACAAGATGCATATATATATAAGAATATCCCCATCATTCCGGGACACCCTTCGGATATGATATAATTTTCGAAGTACTAAAGCATCCGGTACTTTGGATGGGGTTTGTTAGGCCCAATAGATCTATCTTTAGGATTCGCGTCAATTAGGGTGTCTGTTCCCTAATTCTTAGATTACCAGACTTAATAAAAAGGGGCATATTCGATTTCGATAATTCAACCATAGAATGTAGTTTCACGTACTTGTGTCTATTTTGTAAATCATTTATAAAACCTGCATGTATTCTCATCCCAAAAATATTAGATTTTAAAAGTGGGACTATAACTCACTTTCACAGATTTTTACTTCGTCGGGAAGTAAGACTTGGCCACTGGATTGATTCACGAACCTATAACAATATATACATATATATCAAAGTATGTTTAAAATATATTTACAACACTTTTAATATATTTTGATGTTTTAAGTTTATTAAGTCAGCTGTCCTCGTTAGTAACCTACAACTAGTTGTCCACAGTTAGATGTACAGAAATAAATCGATAAATATTATCTTGAATCAATCCACGACCCAGTGTATACGTATCTCAGTATTGATCACAACTCAAACTATATATATTTTGGAATCAACCTCAACCCTGTATAGCTAACTCCAACATTCACATATAGAGTGTCTATGGTTGTTCCGAAATATATATAGATGTGTCGACATGATAGGTCGAAACATTGTATACGTGTCTATGGTATCTCAAGATTACATAATATACAATACAAGTTGATTAAGTTATGGTTGGAATAGATTTGTTACCAATTTTCACGTAGCTAAAATGAGAAAAATTATCCAATCTTGTTTTACCCATAACTTCTTCATTTTAAATCCGTTTTGAGTGAATAAAATTGTTATGGTTTCATATTGAACTCTATTTTATGAATCTAAACAGAAAAGTATAGGTTTATAGTCGGATAAATAAGTTACAAGTCGTTTTTGTAAAGGTAGTCATTTCAGTCGAAAGAACGACGTCTAGATGACCATTTTAGAAAACATACTTCCACTTTGAGTTTAACCATAATTTTTGGATATAGTTTCATTTTCATAATAAAAATCATTTTCTCAGAATAACAACTTTTAAATCAAAGTTTATCATAGTTTTTAATTAACTAACCCAAAACAGCCCGCGGTGTTACTACGACGGCGTAAATCCGGTTTTACGGTGTTTTTCGTGTTTTCAGGTTTTAAATCATTAAGTTAGCATATCATATAGATATAGAACATGTGTGTAGTTAATTTTAAAAGTCAAGTTAGAAGGATTAACTTTTGTTTGCGAACAAGTTTAGAATTAACTAAACTATGTTCTAGTGATTTCGAGTTTAAACCTTCGAATAAGATAGTTTTATATATATGAATCGAATGATGTTATGAACATCATTACTACCTCAAGTTTAGTAGGTAAACATACTGGAAGTGACAAGAAATGATCTAGCTTCAAAGGATCTTGGATGGCTTGAAAGTTCTTGAAGTAGGATCATGACACAAAAACAAGTTCAAGTAAGATTTTTACTCGAATTAAGATAGTTTATAGTTATAGAAATTGAATCAAAGTTTGAATATGAATATTACCTTGAATAAGAAAGATAACCTACTGTATATAACAAAGGTTTCTTGATCTTAGATGATTACTTGGAATGGATTAGAAAGCTTGGAAGTAAATTAGTAAACTTGAAGGGATTTTTGAAGTGTTCTTGAAGTGTTCTTCCTATGATGATTATAGCTTGATTCTTGAAGTGATTTTTGATGAAGATGATGATTAACTACTGGAAAAATACGTTCATAATAGTGTGTGTGTGTGTGTTGAGAGAGAATTAGAAAGAGAATTGGAAGTGAAATGGAGTGAATGATGAGTGGTAATTGGTGAGTGGTGAGTGGGGTTGAAAGGAGTTCTAGTTAGTTGACTAGCTCATGGTAGAAGTTAAAATTGATTAGTCATACATGACATAATCAAGAGTGGAATCCCATGCTAGTTCCTATTGGTATATACTCATAGTTAGTACGTTTTGAAGCTGTGTATAATACGGGTAAGAATACGACTAGAATTCTTGATGAAAGAAAAGAATGGAAAAGTAACTGTAACCATTTTCGTTAAGTATGAGTGTTTTGATATATGTCTTGAAGTCTTCCAAAAGTATTTTAATACATCTAAATACACTACATGTATATACATTTTAACTGAGTCGTTAAGTCATCGTTAGTCGTTACATGTAAGTGTTGTTTTGAAACCTTTAAGTTAACGATCTCAATTAATGTTGTTAACCCATTGTTTATTATATCTAATGAGATGTTAAATTATTATATTATCATGATATTATGATATATTAATATATCTTAATATGATATATATATACATTTAAATGTCGTTACAACGATAATCGTTACATATATGTCTCGTTTCGAAATCCTTAAGTTAGTAGTCTTGTTTATATGTATATAACTCATTGTTAATATACTTATGGAGATACTTACTTATCATAATCTCATGTTAACCATATGTATATCCATATATATATCGTCATGTCGTTTTTACAAGTTTTAACGTTCGTGAATCGCCGGTCAACTTGGGTGGTCAATTGTCTATATGAAACATATTTCAATTAATCAAGTCTTAACAAGTTTGATTGCTTAACATGTTGGAAACATTTAATCATGTAAATATCAATCTCAATTAATATATATAAACATGGAAAAGTTCGGGTCACTACAAATCCATCCATCAAAAATTTCAAGATACCTACAGCCGGTTTAATTTTAATAATACATAAGGAAATAACTGTATTTTGTAAAACCAAACACCAAACCTCGACGTTGGTTTTCTTCTTCGTAAGTTACCAAACCCTACTATGTTTTTCAATAGTTTACAATGGAAACAAGGTTATACCAGATGCGAAGCGAATTTAACACACTTGATCTGAACGAGATTTATGGTACGTTATGCCTTTTTTTTACGCTTACTGTTACATTCATGGAATATTGTTGTTTCATTAAACTAAACTAATTTTGATCAATTTTTTTTCTTGTTAATCTATTTGCAGAACATTATCAAGGACTATTTACAATTAAATTACATCATGGTGGGCATTTCACTTCTCCTCCACGTAGAGATTATGTTGATGGTAAGATTTCTTATTTCGACTTAGTGAATGGTGATACACTATCTGTTAATGAGGTGAACAAAATGGTCGAGGATCTTGGTTATGATTGCAATAAGATGATGTGGTACCATTTTTTTAAACCTGATACAAACCTGGATTATGGACTAGAACCATTATGTACTGAAATTGATGTTAACAATTTAAAGCAACATGTTGGTTTAAATAAAGAGATCAGTTTGTATATTGAACATGTTGAAACAAAGGTTGATGATATGGTGACGTTTGTGGTTGAGAATAACATAGAAATAGAACAAATTGAGGATGATGATAGTGACTTTTATGATGATGAAGCTAAGATAAGAAAAGAAGAATGTAAGGATGATGATATTGATTTTAATGACGATGAAGACAAGATAGGAAAAGAAGAAAGTAAGGATGATGATATTAATTTTAATGATGATGAAGAAAATCACCTACAAGATTTTGATGTTGATATGAATGACTTTCATTGTAGCATTGACAAAGATATTGAATTCATGGAAAATGCTTCTAAAACTATTGATGTGTGTCCCACTGATCAACAGTTAGTTACTATAGAAAGGTTGAACGATGATGAGTTTGATAGTGATTTTGATTATGAAAATGATATTGAAGGGGACAGGAAGAAGAAGTTAAAAGAATTAATTCTGCAAGAAAAACAGGTGTTGGATGTCACAAAGAGTAATTTGTATTTTGGTCAAGTATTTGGGACAAAGGATGAAGCTATAGAATGTATCAGGTTGCATGCCATAGAAACTCAGAGGGATATTGTGTTTAAATGCAATGATAATAGGAGGCTTAGAGCAGTTTGTAAAGAGTTAAGAGCAGATGTTGTACAGGTGAATGAAATAAAGGATGCAACAGTGGATGGAAAATTGGTAATAATAAACAGAAAGCCAAGAATGTAATCGTTAATTCTGAGAAAGAGAAGGGTAATAAAACTTGGAGAAGCAAAGAACTTAATAATGTGAAATGCAAGTGGGTAGTTCATGTGTCAAAGGGAAGTGGTTCAGAAACATGGCAGGTGGTAACTTTTAAAGATAAACACATTTGTGCTTGGTCCAGAGATGTTAAACATTTCACATATGACTTTCTTGCAACAAATTTGGTTGCCCAACTACCCTCAAATCCAAGATTACCAGCAAAGGCTGTTAAGGTACAGGCTGAAACACAATATGGAATGAAAGTGTCAAAGTTGAAGGCATATAGAGCATTACATAAGGCGAGATCAGTTGTGAAGGTATTTTGTATGCCCGAGAGATATATTAAATTAATGTGGCTAATGTGTTTTGATCCAAGTCGGGTCATACCCAATAACAAGCTTACCGACACCTTATTCGTGTTTAATCTTAACGATTGGTTCGTTGATTATAATACACGACACTTGAATTATAAGAAAAATGGTTTTCTTAAATCACTTGATATGTATATATAAATTATGGAAAAATTTATATAATGCAGATTTAATTATTTATTGGTTAAATAATTAATTAAGTTATGTTACATTTTTATAAAATGGGTTTTATAAATAAAGTATACATAACTAATATATTGGAAGTTTATAAAATATATTTTATAAAATCTAATTTTATAAAAGTATTTTATAAATTTGGTAGTGGCATTGGGAAGGGATGTTGATATTGCTCCAAACGAACATATATTTAGTCGCAATATCATTCCATTATGTAATATTTTTAGTTGTAATTTTCTTATTTTTAAGTAGTAATCGTTTAAATAAATAAATGTGAAGACGAAGATTAAAGAATTGAAGAAAAAGTGCCACTAAAGCTTGAAAAGTGCCACTAAAGCCATAGTGCACTCAAAAGTGCCACTAAAAGTGAGTTAAAGACTTGCGCGGATTTTGGGAGTTAAGGAAAATATTTTTTTGTGCAAATTACAAGTTGCGAAACATAAAGTACAAGATATTAAAGCATACGAAAAGACGTTCGAAAATTTGGAACCGAGACATAAACCGAGCATAAACGCGCGAGTCAACGGACCTAAAATTACGAGTCAACTATGCACAAGAATATAATATAAAGGGTCCTGGCTACCTGCTGCATCTATTGGCTATTCGAAATGTGGGCAAAATCAGAAAAGTCTATTAATTTGATAACTTATATAATTTTTATAGTTTTATAACTAATAGGATAATTAGTAAATGCACCACATTGTAGCTAAAATTTGGTAATAAGTGTATTATGGAAAATTTCGAGAATTTGTTGGAAACTCTTTCTGACATACGAAATCAATTAAATCAATACTCTCAAACGAGTGTTGATGAAAATTTGTTCGGTCAAACTTGGATCACGAATAACGAAACAATAACTGGTTGTGAAATCTGTGGAGATTATCACTCAACATGGGAATGTTATTATTACGTTCGTATGAAAAATTATGCACCCTTGGAACCTGAATGGAATGATTATGAGGAATACAATTCAAATTGGGATTATTCCCAAGAATAAATCCAAACTCAACAACCAGAGGACGAGGAAAATTATGTGTCTGAAAATTTATTAGATCATATGAAAATCAAACTCGAAGAATTTGACGCACAAAATGAACAAATGAGAGAGTTTGCAAATAGGCAAGCTGAAACTCTATCAGACTATACACCTGTTGATCTGAGGAGTCGTGTGCACGAAAATCTCATATCATCGAATTTTGATGAATTCGAGTGCTCCGAAATCACCAATTATCCCGATGATACTTTTTATTCAGTTTTACCAATTTCACAACATATCGATACATTATCCTCTACCGACGAAATCATCGATCCATCAATGGATGAAGAAGAAGTAAGGGTGACAAATTGGTACTCTTGGGAAAACGATTACGTTGAAAATTTTACCCCTGAGACCAAAGTGGTGGGACCAATAAGGACCGTTAAAGAAGAAGAATTTGCTTCGATCCCGAAATTCACCATCCCACAACCTTCCAACCCAATATTCTCAATAGATGAGTCATCTACCAAAGATGAACTACGAGATGTAATAGATATTGACACCTCGGATTTCACCCAATTGGGTAATAGAGGTGAAAACTTTGATCCCGAGAATGAACGAAAGGAAATATTAGGAATTGTCCACCCTAAAGAAAAATGTATGTCGGTGTATAACGATCCATTTGACCAAGAACCAGAAAAGAAACATATCCATTTACTAAAAGCTACACTTAAAAAAGAATTAAGTAGTAACGATCAGGTGGGTCTAAACTTTAAACCCATTGATATATTATACACCACTCGAGGTGTAAATAACTGGCTCACTATTTTAATTCGTGGAACTTATTCTACCGACTTCACATGTCATCAGCTAAGTGTGGGGAAGTCTAACCCCACTTAACGTTAAATTCGAGGTTCAGGTTAGTGCATAACTCGTTAATAAACATGCATGATGAGTAAGGGTAAAAGACGCATTTTCAAAGATTAGCAAACAGTTCGGAAAAGCAACCGTTTTTGAAGAAAAAAGAAGTGTGTGATAAAACAACAAAAGGAATGAATGATGAGGCGCGCCATCTTTCATTCAACGAGCTTTGTAATTAGAAACTAGGTATCTTTAACTACTTTTCTACACTAATCACCCTCATGAATTTATAATTATAGTCCGATTTCATGCAAATGAGGGCATTGCATGATCTCAAGTGTGGGGAAGGGTTATAAATTCTCTCGGGTTTGCACTTGGTTTATTTGCCAAATTTTGTGAAAATTTGAAAAAATTTCAACTAAATGAATTCAAAATCATGTTTATACATATTTATGAACGATAAAAACTAGGTGTTAATACCGAAATTATCGTTACCTCGAAAAGGACATAAATTTAGAAACAACCTAAAATGCTTGAATTCATTTAAAATGGAAAAAAGGAGAATAAAAAGGCAAAGAAAGAAATAAATAAAAGCCAAGTGTGGGGAGAATGTATTAAGCTTTTCAATTAAAAACTATCTATCACATGTTTCTGTAAAGTTATTGCAGGTGCTTTTGTTTTGGACTAAATTAAATGTTTTACCCGATTTATTGTAATACATTTGAAAGAAAAGATAGATCTACACGATGAATCAATTCCATCATTAAAAGGAAGTAAAGTCTTTTGAAAAAGACACGCGCTTCTTGATTTAGGTCAAAAAGTTGTCGTCCAGACCAGCTGTAGGTTGACGAAAAATCTAGAAAAGTCATCTCTAAAATCAGCAGGAAATCCACGGACCTCAGCATTAAACAGGGTCGCCAAGTGGTCAGATTTATCCTAACCATGAGAAGGATTTATCTCGTACAATGGGGGGACCATGCAAATTAGCTTGATAAGACTAATGAATCAGACCCCCAGAAAGGATAATCTCCTTAAAGATTAAAAATCAGCTTTTAAGCCTGATATTACTCAATCCTTGAGATTGACCTTAAAGATTGAGAATTACAAACTCATGGAATTCGATGATATCTAAACTTGAGCTTGAACGAGAAAATATTTTGATCAAACATAAAACCGATTTATTTTCTAAAAACCTATTTTCAATGCGTTCATTACCATTGAATGTAAAATCCTAAGAATTCACCTGGAATTCATTAGGTCACCTGAACCAAATCGGGTGTCAACCGTAAGAACGGTGGTTGCATAGCATGGTCGAAGACAGGACCTTGTGTCAGACCGAAAAATTATAGGGTGATCTTTACTATTGCTCCTACAAAGGATAGTAATTGCATCTGACACGTTGTGGACCATGAATATCTGCATGTCATTAGACATTACCTTAACAGTTGCTTGTTCAACGCTTTCCTTTACAACCGGACGGTAGTTTACCGAAAGGTAATATACGGAGCATGTATTCTGGATGTGTTGCTTTCTTAATACAAGGTTAGCAAGTGGGTGACACAAAACCGCAAGTTTTGAACTAAAATTTTCAAATCTGAAACCCACACAACCCACAAAAACATTTTGCAAACACCGGTGAAGGGTTATTCCGGAAAACTTATCTAGAGTAAAATCTAGCTTGAATTTTAAAAAGATCAAATGTTTTCATAAAGATCCAATTTCCTTAAGGATCTAAATTTTCATAGTCACGTGGGACTTTAAACCGCCTTTCAAATGTGCACTTTGCTTTGGAAACCGAAAGTAAATCGGCTATTTGATTGCACGTGTCGTTGGCCTGAACCCGAGGCAACTGTGGATGGCACACCCACCTTTAACCATGGTTCTATCGTTACTATCATTGTTTATACCGCCGTATCAAAATCACTGATGTATAAAGTGTGAGAATAAAAAAGTGATTAGAGTGAAGTGTGATTTAATTTCAAGTTCTGTATTGCTTGAGGACAAACAACGTTCAAGTGTGGGGATATTTGATATTGCTCCAAACGAACATATATTTAGTCGCAATATCATTCCATTATGTAATATTTTTAGTTGTAATTTCCTTATTTTTAAGTTGTAATCGTTTAAATAAATAAATGTGAAGACGAAGCACGAAGATTAAAGAATTGAAGAAAAAGTGCCACTAAAGCTTGAAAAGTGTCACTAAAGCCATAGTGCACTCAAAAGTGCCACTAAAAGTGAGTTAAAGACTTGCGCAGATTTTGGGAGTTAAGGAAAATATTTTTTTGTGCAAATTACAAGTTGCGAAACATAAAGTACAAGATATTAAAGTGTACGAAAAGACGTTCGAAAATCCGGAACCGAGACTTAAACCGAGCATCAACGCGCGAGTCAATGGACCTAAAATTACGAGTCAACTATGCACAAGAATATAATATAATATATATATAATTATATAAAATTATATATATTATATTATATTATATATATTAAATAATCGAGCCGCTTACGTTTTTGCCAAGTAAGTAGTCTGATCCAGCTGGCCATGCGATCGCATGGCTTGGAAGCTAAAAATCCATGCGATTGCATGGAAGGGAAATCCTGGCCAAGTCTATAAATTGAACATTTTTCGGACGAGTTACACACACCAATATCAATCTCTTACTCTCTCTATATTTTATATATATGTATATATATATATATATATATATATATATATATATATATATATATATATATATATATATATATATGTATATAATATAGTTTAGTTTTATATTAGTTAGTTTAGGTAATGTAACGGGTATTTTACGGATTTTAAAGTCGGAGCCCTGTCCGTGTAATGCTACGCGATTAATACTCTTTGTAAGTTAAACTCTCCCTTTTCAATTATGTATTATACTTAAGTTATTATTATGCTTATTTGAGCCGAAGTAATCGTGATGTTGGACTAAATATTAAGACGGGGTTATTGGACTTTGGACCATAATTGGGGTTTGGACAAAAGATCGACACTTGTGAAAATTGGACTATGGGCTATTAATGGGCTTTATATTAACTAAATGATATCTCGTTAATTTAATATAGAGATTTATAATTTAACGTATTTATATATAACCACATACGCTTGACTGGGTACGGTGAGCGGGATATTTATAAATACGAATAATTATTCATTTGACCGGACACGGGAATGGATTAATAGTCAATGGACTCATTAAAACAGGGGTGGATTACATTCAAGGGTAATTGGTGTAATTGTTAACAAAGTATTAAAACCTTGGATTACACGCAGTCGATAACCTGGCGTAATCATTAACAAAGTATTAAGACTTTGTTACTGTTTAAGTCCCCAATTAGTTAGAATATTTGACTTCGAAAATAAGGTTAATTTGACGAGCATTTTATAATTATGACCGATGGACTATTATGAGCAAAAACCAGATAGGTTTCAAATAAACCAGAACAAAGGACAATTAACCCAGGGTAATAAATTAAAATCAAAACGTCAAACATCATGAGTACGGAAGTTTAAATAAGCATAATATATTTTATTTCATATTTCCTCGTACTTTTATTTATTGTTATTTTAATTATTGTTATTTATTTTATCGTTAGTTAAATATCGTCATTTACTTTACACTTCGCTTAAAATATAAAATCGACAAACCAGTCATTAAACGGTAAAGCCCTCCTTTTTATAATAATAATAATTGTAATATATATATTTTGTACAAATATAGTTGTTTAAAATATAGTGTAAAATAAGCCGTCTCCCTGTGGAACGAACCAGACTTACTAAAAACTATACGACTCTACGATTAGGTACACTGCCTATAGTGTTGTAGCAGAGTTTAGGTGTATCCTATTTGTAAATAAATAATTAAAACTTATATCATTTTTTGTCGTATTTCATAATAAAAATATAATCTATTTCGTATACACCGCTGCACACATCAAGTTTTTGGCGCCGCTGCCGGGGACTCTGTGAAAAATGCTATATTTTTGTAATCTATATTTTTGTAAAAATATATTATTTCTTATTTCGTAAAAATATTTTTTATTTATAATAAGTGTTAAAAAATAAAAAATAAAAAAATATATTTTTATATATATATATTTTAAGAACTTTATTTATAAAATTAAAAAGTAATTTTTATTTTTAAGATTTTACAATATAAGTTTATTATATTTTATGTAAATATTCTATAAATATTTTGTAAAAAAAAATAGAAAAAATTGGGCCGAGCCTGTTAAAAGCCCAAAACTGACCTGGACCAGCAGGTCATGTGATCGCATGACCCGGAACGCCAAATCTCATGTGTTCGCATGAGATAGTCTGACAGATCAATCATCGGACGTAATAAATGTTGAATTAGGGTTTATAATTTAATTATTATTATTAATTAGTGTTTTATTTATTTAATTGGTTTATATTTCTAGTTTTAATTATAATTTGTAATATTAAGTATAGTTATTATTATTATTAATTATATAAATAAATATTTTTATAAACTAATAATATAAAAATAATATTCTTATATAAAATTTTATTTTTATCTTTTTATAATATATCTTTTTATAATTTGTATCATTTAGTTCGTTATATAGTTTTAAGCATAGTTTTTGTCGTAGAATTTTTATATTTCTATATTTTTAGGCTTTGCCATAAAATCCCTTAAGTGCTTTTTCTTTAGATTAAGATTTAGGCGCTTTAGAATTTTGCGACGCCGTTTATATTTTAGTGCCTAATTAAGTTATTGCCGTTTTGGATATAGAATTTCTTTTAAGCTTTAATACTTTTAGACGCAATTTTTAATATTTAGTTTTTAGACTTTTAAGTTTCGAAGCTTTACTTTCTTATTATTATTTTTCGACTTTTTATTTTTCGACGTTTGTTTTTCGACTTCTTATTTTTTGACGCGTTTTTTTTTTCTTTCTCATTTCTACTCTCTAGTTTTTAGGACATAGTTTTTTTATCTTCTTTAAATTTCGACGAAAAATTATTTTAAGCGGTTAAATTGATAGACATCCAAAAATTTTTGGTTCGTAGTAATAGTTGGATTTGTTAGTGGCGAGTTGTGGGCTTCTGATTTAAAGGGTCCTGGCTACCTGTTGCATATATTGGCTATTCGAAACGTGGGCAAAATCAGAAAAGTCTATTAATTTGATAACTTATATAATTTTTATAGTTTTATAACTAATAGGATAATTAGTAGATGCACCACATTGTAGCTAAAATTTGGTAATAAGAGTGTTATGGAAAATTTCAAGAATTTGTTGGAAACTCTTTCTGACATGCGAAATCAATTAAATCAATACTCTCAAACAAGTGTTGATGAAAATTCGTTCGGTCAAACTTGGATCACGACTAACTAAACAATAACTGGTTGTGAAATCTGTGGAGATTATCACTCAACATGGGAATGTTATTATTACATTCCTATGGAAAATTATGCACCCATGGAACCTGAATGGAATGATTATGAGGAACACAATTCAAATTGGGATTATTCCCAAGAATATATCCAAACTCAACAACCAGAGGACGAGGAAAATTATGTGTCTGAAAATTTATTAGATTATATGAAAATCAAACTCGAAGAATTTGACGCTCAAAATGAACAAATGAGAGAATTTGCAAATAGGCAAGCTGAAACTCTATTAGACTACACACCTGTTGATCCGAGGAGTCGTGTGCACGAAAATCTCATATCATCGAATTTTGATGAATTCGAGAGCTCCGAAATCACCAATTATCCCGATGATACTTTTTATTCAGTTTTACCAATTTCACAACATATCGACACATTAACCTCTACTGACGAAATCATCGATCCATCAGCGGATGAAGAAGAAGTAAGGGTGACAAATTGGTACTCTTGGGAAAACGATAAAGTTGAAAATTTTACCCCCGAGACCAAAGTGGTGGGACCAATAAGGACCGTTAAAGAAGAAGAATTTGCTTCGATCCCGAAATTCACCATCCCACAACCTTCCAACCCAATATTCTCAATAGACGAGTCATCTACCAAAGATGAACTACGAGCTGTAATAGATATTGACACCTCGAATTTCACCCAATTGGGTAATAGAGGTGAAAACTTTGATCCCGAGAATGAACGGAAGGAAATATTAGGAATTGTCCACCCTAAAGAAAAATGTATGTCGGTGTATAACGATCCATTTGACCAAGAACCAGAAAAGAGACATATCCATTTACTAAAAGCTACACTTAAAAAAGAATTAAATAGTGACGATCGGGTGAGTCTAAACTTTAAACTCATTGATATATTATACACCACCCGAGATGTAAATAACTGGCTCACTATTTTAATTTGTGGAACTTATTCTACCGACTTCACATGTCGTCAGCTAAGTGTGGGGAAGTCTAACCCCACTTAACGTTAAATTCGGGGTTCGGGTTAGTGCATAACTCGTTAATAAACATGCATGATGAGTAAGAGTAAAAGACGCATTTTCAAAGATTAGCAAACAGTTCGGAAAAGAAACCGTTTTTGAAGAAAAAAAATGTGTGATAAAACAACAAAAGGAATGAACGATGAGGCGCTCCATCTTTCATTCGACGAGCTTTGTAATTAGAAATTAGGTATCTTTAACTACTTTTCTACACTAATCACCCTCGTGAATTTATAATTATAGTCTGATTTCATGCAAATGAGGGCATTGCATGATCTCAAGTGTGGGGAAGGGTTATAAATTCTCTCGGGTTTGCACTTGGTTTATTTGCAAAATTTTGTGAAAATTTGAAAATTTTTCAACTAAATGAATTCAAAATCATGTTTATACATATTTATGAACGATAAAAACTAGGTGTTAATACCAAATTTATCGTTACCTCGGAAAGGACATATTTTGAGAAACAACCTAAAATGCTTGAATTCATTTAAAATGAAAATAAGGAGAATAAAAAGGCAAAGAAAGAAAGAAATAAAAGCCAAGTGTGGGGAGAATGTACCAAGTTATTCAATTAAAAACTATCTATCACATGTTTCTGTAAAGTTATTGCAGGTGCTTTTTTTTTGGACTAAATTAACTGTTTTACCCGATTTATTGTAATAAATTTGAAAGAAAATATGGATCTACACGATGAATCAATTTCATCATTAAAAGAAAGTAAAGTCTTCCGAAAAAGACACACGCTTCTTGATTTAGGTCAAAAAGTTGTCATCCAGACCAGATGTATGTAGTGACCCGAACTTTTCTATGTTTATATATATTAATTGAGATTGATATTTACATGATTAAATATTTCCAACATGTTAAGCAATCAAACTTGTTAAGACTTGATTAATTGAAATATGTTTCATATAGACAATTGACCACCCAAGTTGATCGGTGATTCACGAACGTTAAAACTTGTAAAAACTATATGATGACATATATATGGATATATATATATATATAGTTAACATGATAATATGATAAGAAAACATATCATAAAGTATATTAACAATGAACTACATATGTAAAAACAAGACTACTAACTTAATGATTTTTAAACGAGACATATATGTAACGATTATCGTTGTAAAGACATTTAATGTATATATATCATATTAAGAGATATTCATACATGATAATATCATGATAATATAATAATTTAAAATCTCATTTGATATTATAAACATTGGGTTAACAACATTTAACAAGATCGTTAACCTAAAGGTTTCAAAACAACACTTACATGTAACGACTAACGATGACTTAACGACTCAGTTAAAATGTATATACATGTAGTGTTTTAATATGTATTTATACACTTTTGAAAGACTTCAATACACTTATCAAAATACTTCTACTTAACAAAAATGCTTACAATTACATCCTCGTTCAGTTTCATCAACAATTCTACTCGTATGCACCCGTATTCGTACTCGTACAATACACAGCTTTTAGATGTATGTACTATTGGTATATACACTCCAATGATCAGCTCTTAGCAGCCCATGTGAGTCACCTAACACATGTGGGAACCATCATTTGGCAACTAGCATGAAATATCTCATAAAATTACAAAAATATGAGTAATCATTCATGACTTATTTACATGAAAACAAAATTACATATCCTTTATATCTAATCCATACACCAACGACCAAAAACACCTACAAACACTTTCATTCTTCAATTTTATTCATCTAATTGATCTCTCTCAAGTTCTATCTTCAAGTTCTAAGTGTTCTTCATATATTCTACAAGTTCTAGTTACATAAAATCAAGAATACTTTCAAGTTTGCTAGCTCACTTCCAATCTTGTAAGGTGATCATCCAACCTCAAGAAATCTTTGTTTCTTACAGTAGGTTATCATTCTAATACAAGGTAATAATCATATTCAAACTTTGGTTCAATTTCTATAACTATAACAATCTTATTTCAAGTGATGATCTTACTTGAACTTGTTTTCGTGTCATGATTCTGCTTCAAGAACTTCGAGCCATCCAAGGATCCGTTGAAGCTAGATCCATTTTTCTATTTTCCAGTAGGTTTATCCAAGGAAATTAAGGTAGTAATGATGTTCATAACATCATTCAATTCATACATATAAAGCTATCTTATTCGAAGGTTTAAACTTGTAATCACTAGAACATAGTTTAGTTAATTCTAAACTTGTTCGCAAATAAAAGTTAATCCTTCTAACTTGACTTTTAAAATCAACTAAACACATGTTCTATATCTATATGATATGCTAACTTAATGATTTAAAACCTGGAGACACGAAAAACACCGTAAAACCGGATGTACGCCGTCGTAGTAACACCGCGGGCTGTTTTGGGTTAGTTAATTAAAAACTATGATAAACTTTGATTTAAAAGTTGTTATTCTGAGAAAATGATTTTTATTATGAACATGAAACTATATCCAAAAATTATGGTTAAACTCAAAGTGGAAGTATGTTTTCTAAAATGGTCATCTAGATCGTTCTTTCGACTGAAATGACTACCTTTACAAAAACGACTTGTAACTTATTTTTCCGACTATAAACCTATACTTTTTCTGTTTAGATTCATAAAATAGAGTTCAATATGAAACCATTGCAATTTGATTCACTCAAAATGGATTTAAAATGAAGAAGTTATGGGTAAAACAAGATTGGATAATTTTTCTCATTTTAGCTACGTGAAAATTGGTAACATATCTATTCCAACCATAACTTAATCAACTTGTATTGTATATTATGTAATCTTGAGATACCATAGACACGTATACAATGTTTCGACCTATCATGTCGACACATCTATATATATTTCGGAACAACCATAGACACTCTATATGTGAATGTTGGAGTTAGCTATACAGGGTTGAGGTTGATTCCAAAATATATATAGTTTGAGTTGTGATCAATACTGAGATACGTATACACTGGGTCGTGGATTGATTCAAGATAATATTTATCGATTTATTTCTGTACATCTAACTGTGGACAACTAGTTGTAGGTTACTAACGAGGACAGCTGATTTAATAAACTTAAAACATCAAAATATATTAAAAGTGTTGTAAATATATTTTGAACATACTTTGATATAAATGTATAGATTGTTATAGGTTCGTGAATCAACCAGTGGCCAAGTCTTACTTCCCGACGAAGTAAAAATCTGTGAAAGTGAGTTATAGTCCCACTTTTAAAATCTAATATTTTTGGGATGAGAATACATGCAGGTTTTATAAATGATTTACAAAATAGACACAAGTACGTGAAACTACATTCTATGGTTGAATTATCGAAATCGAATATGCCCCTTTTTATTAAGTCTGGTAATCTAAGAATTAGGGAAAAGACACCCTAATTGACGCGAATCCTAAAGATAGATCTATTGGGCCTAACAAACCCCATCCAAAGTACCGGATGATTTAGTACTTTGAAATTTATATCATATCCGAAGGGTGTCCCGGAATGATGGGGATATTCTTATATATGCATCTTGTTAATGTCGGTTACCAGGTGTTCACCATGTGAATGATTTTTATCTCTATGTATGGGATGTGTATTGAAATATGAAATCTTGTGGTCTATTATTATGATTTAATATATATAGGTTAAACCTATAACTCACCAACATTTTTGTTGACGTTTTAAGCATGTTTATTCTCAGGTGATTATTAAGAGCTTCCGCTGTCGCATACTTAAATAAGGACGAGATTTGGAGTCCATGCTTGTATGATATTGTGTAAAAACTGCATTCAAGAAACTTATTTTGTTGTAACATATTTGTATTGTAAACCATTATGTAATGGTCGTGTGTAAACAGGATATTTTAGATTATCATTATTTGATAATCTACGTAAAGCTTTTTAAACCTTTATTGATGAAATAAAGGTTATGGTTTATTTTAAAATGAATGCAGTCTTTGAAAAACGTCTCATATAGAGGTCAAAACCTCGCAACGAAATCAATTAATATGGAACGTTTTTAATCAATAAGAACGGGACATTTCAGTTGGTATCCGAGCGTTGGTCTTAGAGAACCAGAATTTTGCATTAGTGTATCTTATCGAGTTTGTTAGGATGCATTAGTGAGTCTGGACTTCGACCGTGTTTACTTGAAAAATGATTGCTTAACAAATTTTGTTGGAAACTATATATTTTTAACATGTGAATATTATGTGATATATTAATCTCTTAACGCGTTTGATATTATGTGATAGATGTCTACCTCTAGAACAAGTCCCATTGACTCACCTAATAATAATGAAGAGTCAAATGTAAATTGGAATGATTCCTGGACTGATTCACAAGTTCCCGAAGAGGAACCGGAAGAAGAGTCGGAACCGGAAGAAGAATCGGAACCGGAAGAAGAATCGGAACCAGATGAAGAAATAGAACCGGTGGGGGAAATAATAAAACGGTTAAGTAAAAGAAAATCCTCAACCAACCGACCAAGGTTAATTATGGTCAATGGTGTTTCCGCCAAGGAAGCAAAATATCGGGAGGATTACCAATTCTCCGATGAATCGAATTCCGACGAGAATTCCGATGATGTTATAGAAATTACCCCAACTGAATTTAAAAAGGCAAAAGAAAATAATAAGGGAAAGGGCATAAAAATAGAGAAATCTAATTTCAACCCCGATGAACTTTATATGAATCGTCAACCCCCGAAGTCCTTAAGTTGTAACAATGACCCGGGAACCTCTAAACCACCAGGTTTTTCTAAACCAATGTGGAAAATTACGGCTCGTATTAGGGGAACATCATATATCCCTAGAAACTTGGCAAAACGAACCAAAACCGAAGAAGAAGAAACAAGCGAGTCGGAATAAGATAGTTGTATTCTTGTGGTGTAATATATGTAATATAGTGTGCTTATGCTTTATGATATATGTAAAAATTGCTTGTATTAATAAGTATTTTTTTTATGAATCTAACTCTTGTCTATTTTTCAGTATAAAAACACAAAATGGATAGACAACCCAATATTTTAAGAGACCTACCCGGAGACATGATTGATGAAATCTTGTTTAGAGTCGGTCAGAATTCTTCGGCACAACTATTTAAGGCGAGATCAGTTTGTAAGACATTCGAAGAACGTTCCAAGAATGCCTTGGTTTATAAAAGGCTTTCGTTCGAAAGATGGGGGATATCACATTGGGAAATCCATAAGTTACGATGTGTTTACTTTGACGCATATATTGCGAGGAACCCAAATGCTATTTTATGCAATGGGTTAAGAAATTATTTTGACTCAATATATCCGAATATTGGACTTCGTGATTTAGAAAAAGCGGCTAACATGCAACATAAAGAAGCATGTTATGCTTACGGATTAGTAATGTTCGCTTCTCACCAAAGTGAGAACAAGAACATCGGGCTACAACTATTAAACAAAACGTTCCCACAAGTGACGGAGTCGGTAATTGGGGTAAGAAATGAGGTTTTTAGATTGTTACGGGACTGTTGGACATTACGTAACCCTCGTCCCTTTGACGACGTTACAACACGCTGTCTTATCAACGGCCATAACGGTTATGTTCCACAAGACCAAGGATGGAAAGTAATCCTAGTAAAACCAGAATGCATGACTTGTTTCTGGACGTATGAATTACGTGTCTTTATTGCCTTTGCTGAACGACTTGTGTACTAGCTAGAATTATCTTCACAACCATCTTGTATCAAATTTATTGTGTGCTATATTTCATGCTATATGTAAAATAAGCGGTATTGTAAGTTTGTAAAATATTGTGTAAAAGTTTGAACGCGAAATATTATTATAATCAGTTTTTCATATAGAATTGTAGTAGTTGAATTGTATATTAGCTACTAAGTATGAACTTAACGGGTAGGTACTACCCGAATTTAAACTTATAAAACGCTAATATGAAGAAAAAGCTTTTATAAATGAGTTCATATTATGCTACGAAATACTATTAACTACTCTTAATATTCTGTATGATTAACTTGTTCCATTTGACTATTTTGAAGGAAATGGCACCGACTACTCGACACACCGTGAATATGAATGAAGAGGAATTCCGTAATTTTCTAGCTTCAAACATAGCCGCAGTACAGGCTGCGCTACATACCAATAATAACCTTGGATCTAGCAGTACAGGAAATCGTGTAGGATGCACCTACAAAGAATTCACTGCCTGCAAACCTTTGGAATTTGATGGAACCGAATGACCGATCGGATTGAAACGGTGGACCGAGAAGGTCGAATCGGTGTTTGCCATAAGTAAGTGTACTGAAGAGGACAAAGTGAAGTACGCTACGCATACCTTTACAGGTTCTGCGTTAACATGGTGGAATACCTATCTAGAGCAAGTGGGACAAGACGATGCGTACGCACTACCGTGGTCAGCATTCAAGCACTTGATGAACGAGAAATACCGTCCCAGAACCGAGGTCAATAAGCTCAAGACAGAACTTAGAGGGTTACGAACCCAAGGATTTGATATTACCACGTACGAAAGACGATTCACAGAATTGTGCCTATTGTGTCCGGGAGCGTTCGAAGATGAGGAAGAGAAGATCGACGCTTTGTGAAAGGATTACCGGAAAGAATCCAAGAAGATATAAGTTCACACGAGCCCGCCTCCATACAACAGGCATGTAGAATGGCTCACAAACTAGTGAACCAGATTGAAGAAAGAATTAAAGAACAGACTGCTGAAGAGACCAATTTGAAGCAAGTCAAAAGAAAGTGGAGGAAAACGGTGATAAGAATCACCAATACAATAACAACAGCAATTACAACAATAATCGCAACAATTATCCCAGCAATCGCAACATCAATCGCAACTACAACAAACGGCCCAACAACAACAACAACAACAACAGCAGCAGCAACTACAACAATCATCCCAACAACAATAATAACCACAACAACAACAACAATCAGAAGCAGCTATGCCAAAGGTGTGAAAAGTATCACTCGGGGTTCTGCACCAAATTTTGCAACAAGTGTAAAAGAAATGGTCATAGCGCAGTGAAGTGTGAGGTCTACGGACCAGGGGTTAATAGAACGAAAGGAACAAATGGTGTTGGAACGAGTAATGGCGGAGCAAGTAGTGTCGGAGCAAGTTATGCCAATGTAGTTTGTTATAAATGTGGAAAACTGGGTCACATCATTAGAAATTGCCCGAACCAGGAGAACACGAATGGACAAGGCCGCGGAAGAGTTTTCAATATTAATGCGGCAGAGGCACAGGAAGACCCGGAGCTTGTTACGGGTACGTTTCTTATTGACAATAAATCTGCTTACGTTTTATTTGATTCGGGTGCGGATAGAAGCTATATGAGTAGAGATTTTTGTGCTAAATTAAGTTGTCCATTGACGCCTTTGGATAGTAAATTTTTACTCGAATTAGCAAATGGTAAATTAATTTCAGCAGATAATATATGTCGGAATCGAAAAATTAAACTGGTTAGCGAAACATTTAAGATTGATTTGATACCAGTAGAGTTAGGGAGTTTTGATGTGATAATCGGTATGGACTGGTTGAAAGAAGTGAAAGCAGAGATCGTTTGTTACAAAAATGCAATTCGCATTATACGAGAAAAAGGAAAACCCTTAATGGTGTACGGAGAAAAGGGCAACACGAAGCTACATCTTATTAGTAATTTGAAGGCACAAAAACTAATAAGAAAAGGTTGCTATGCTGTTCTAGCACACGTCGAGAAAGTACAAATTGAAGAAAAGAGCATCAATGATGTTCCCATTGCAAAAGAATTTCCCGATGTATTTCCGAAAGAATTACCGGGATTACCCCCACATCGATCCGTTGAATTTCAAATAGATCTTGTACCAGGAGCTGCACCAATAGCTCGTGCTCCTTACAGACTCGCACCCAGCGAGATGAAAGAACTGCAAAGCCAATTACAAGAACTTTTAGAGCGTGGTTTCATTCGACCAAGCACATCACCGTGGGGAGCTCCTGTTTTGTTTGTCAAGAAGAAAGATGGTACATTCAGGTTGTGTATCGACTACCGAGAGTTGAACAAACTTACCATCAAGAACCGCTACCCACTACTGAGAATCGACGACTTATTTGATCAACTACAAGGCTCGTCTGTTTATTCAAAGATTGACTTACGTTCCGGGTATCATCAAATGCGGGTGAAAGAAGATGATATTCCAAAGACTGCTTTTAGAACACGTTACGGTCATTATGAGTTTATGGTCATGCCATTTGGTTTAACTAATGCACCAGCTGTGTTCATGTACCTTATGAACCGAGTGTGTGGACCATACCTTGACAAGTTTGTCATTGTTTTCATTGATGACATACTTATTTACTCAAAGAATGACCAAGAACACGGTGAACATTTGAGAATGGTGTTAGAAGTATTGAGGAAGGAAGAATTGTACGCTAAGTTTTCAAAGTGTGTATTTTGGTTGGAAGAAGTTCAATTCCTCGGTCACATAGTGAACAAAGAAGGTATTAAGGTGGATCCGGCAAAGATAGAAACTGTTGAAAAGTGGGAAACCCCGAAAACTCCGAAACACATACGCCAGTTTTTAGGACTAGCTGGTTTCTACAGAAGGTTCATCCAAGACTTTTCCAGAATAGCAAAACCCTTGACTGCATTAACGCATAAAGGGAAGAAATTTGAATGGAATGATGAACAAGAGAAAGCGTTTCAGTTATTGAAGAAAAAGCTAACTACGGCACCTATATTGTCATTGCCTGAAGGGAATGATGATTTTGTGATTTATTGTGACGCATCAAAGCAAGATATTGGTTGTGTATTAATGCAACGAACGAAGGTGATTGCTTATGCGTCTAGACAATTGAAGATTCACGAACAAAATTATACGACGCATGATTTGGAATTAGGCGCGGTTGTTTTTGCATTAAAGACTTGGAGGCACTACTTATATGGGGTCAAAAGTATTATATATACCGACCACAAAAGTCTTCAACACATATTTAATCAGAAACAACTGAATATGAGGCAGCGTAGGTGGATTGAATTATTGAATGATTACGACTTTGAGATTCGTTACCACCCGGGGAAGGCAAATGTGGTAGCCGATGCCTTGAGCAGGAAGGACAGAGAACCTATTCGAGTAAAATCTATGAATATAATGATTCATAATAACCTTACTACTCAAATAAAGGAGGCGCAACAAGGAGTTTTAAAAGAGGGAAATTTAAAGGATGAAATACCCAAAGGATCGGAGAAACATCTTAATATTCGGGAAGACGGAACCCGGTATAGGGCTGAAAGGATTTGGGTACCAAAATTTGGAGATATGAGAGAAATGGTACTTAGAGAAGCTCATAAAACCAGATACTCAATACATCCTGGAACGGGGAAGATGTACAAGGATCTCAAGAAACATTTTTGGTGGCCGGGTATGAAAGCCGATGTTGCTAAATACGTAGGAGAATGTTTAACATGTTCTAAGGTCAAAGCTGAGCATCAGAAACCATCTGGTCTACTTCAACAACCCGAAATCCCAGAATGGAAATGGGAAAACATTACCATGGATTTCATCACTAAATTGCCAAGGACTGCAAGTGGTTTTGATACTATTTGGGTAATAGTTGATCGTCTCACCAAATCAGCACACTTCCTGCCAATAAGAGAAGATGACAAGATGGAGAAGTTAGCACAACTGTATTTGAAGGAAGTCATCTCCAGACATGGAATACCAATCTCTATTATCTCTGATAGGGATGGCAGATTTATTTCAAGATTCTGGCAGACATTACAGCAAGCATTAGGAACTCATCTAGACATGAGTACTGCCTATCATCCACAAACTGATGGGCAGAGCGAAAGGACGATACAAACGCTTGAAGACATGCTACGAGCATGTGTTATTGATTTCAGAAACTGTTGGGATCGACATCTACCGTTAGCAAAATTTTCCTACAACAACAGCTACCATTCAAGCATTGAGATGGTGCCGTTTGAAGCACTTTATGGTAGAAAGTGCAGGTCTCCGATTTGTTGGAGTGAAGTGGGGGATAGACAGATTACGGGTCCGGAGATTATACAAGAAACTACCGAGAAGATCATCCAAATTCAACAACGATTGGAGAGATGGTCATGCTTAAAGTTGCACCTTGGAAAGGCGTTGTCCGATTTGGTAAACGAGGGAAATTAAATCCAAGGTATATTGGACCATTCAAGATTATTGATCGTGTCGGACCAGTAGCTTACCAACTTGAGTTACCTCAACAACTCGCGGCTGTACATAACACTTTCCACGTCTCGAATTTGAAGAAATGTTTTGCTAAAGAAGATCTCACTATTCCGTTAGATGAAATCCAAATCAACGAAAAACTCCAATTCATCAAAGAACCCGTCGAAATAATGGATCGTGAGGTTAAAAGACTTAAGCAAAACAAGATACCAATTGTTAAGGTTCGATGGAATGCTCATAGAGGACCCGAGTTCACCTGGGAGCGTGAAGATCAGATGAAGAAGAAATACCTGTATCTATTTCCAGAAGATTCGTCAACACCTTCAACAGCTTAAAATTTCGGGACGAAATTTATTTAACGGGTAGGTACTATAGTGACCCGAACTTTTCTATGTTTATATATATTAATTGAGATTGATATTTACATGATTAAATGTTTCCAACATGTTAAGCAATCAAACTTGTTAAGACTTGATTAATTGAAATATGTTTCATATAGACAATTGACCACCCAAGTTGATCGGTGATTCACGAACGTTAAAACTTGTAAAAACTATATGATGACATATATATGGATATATATATAGTTAACATGATACTATGATAAGAAAACATATCATAAAGTATATTAACAATGAACTACATATGTAAAAACAAGACTACTAACTTAATGATTTTTAAACGAGACATATATGTAACGATTATCGTTGTAAAGACATTTAATGTATATATATCATATTAAGAGATATTCATACATGATAATATCATGATAATATAATAATTTAAAATCTCATTTGATATTATAAACATTGGGTTAACAACATTTAACAAGATCGTTAACCTAAAGGTTTCAAAACAACACTTACATGTAACGACTAACGATGACTTAACGACTCAGTTAAAATGTATATACATGTAGTGTTTTAATATGTATTTATACACTTTTGAAAGACTTCAATACACTTATCAAAATACTTCTACTTAACAAAAATGCTTACAATTACATCCTCGTTCAGTTTCATCAACAATTCTACTCGTATGCACCCGTATTCGTACTCGTACAATACACAGCTTTTAGATGTATGTACTATTGGTATATACACTCCAATGATCAGCTCTTAGCAGCCCATGTGAGTCACCTAACACATGTGGGAACCATCATTTGGCAACTAGCATGAAATATCTCATAAAATTACAAAAATATGAGTAATCATTCATGACTTATTTACATGAAAACAAAATTACATATCCTTTATATCTAATCCATACACCAATGACCAAAAACACCTAAAAACACTTTCATTCTTCAATTTTATTCATCTAATTGATCTCTCTCAAGTTCTATCTTCAAGTTCTAAGTGTTCTTCATATATTCTACAAGTTCTAGTTACATAAAATCAAGAATACTTTCAAGTTTGCTAGCTCACTTCCAATCTTGTAAGGTGATCATCCAACCTCAAGAAATCTTTGTTTCTTACAGTAGGTTATCATTCTAATACAAGGTAATAATCATATTCAAACTTTGGTTCAATTTCTATAACTATAACAATCTTATTTCAAGTGATGATCTTACTTGAACTTGTTTTCGTGTCATGATTCTGCTTCAAGAACTTCGAGCCATCCAAGGATCCGTTGAAGCTAGATCCATTTTTATCTTTTCCAGTAGGTTTATCCAAGGAAATTAAGGTAGTAATGATGTTCATAACATCATTCGATTCATACATATAAAGCTATCTTATTCGAAGGTTTAAACTTGTAATCACTAGAACATAGTTTAGTTAATTCTAAACTTGTTCGCAAACAAAAGTTAATCCTTCTAACTTGACTTTTAAAATCAACTAAACACATGTTCTATATCTATATGATATGCTAACTTAATGATTTAAAACTTGGAGACACGAAAAACACCGTAAAACCGGATTTACGCCGTCGTAGTAACACCGCGGGCTGTTTTGGGTTAGTTAATTAAAAACTATGATAAACTTTGATTTAAAAGTTGTTATTCTGAGAAAATGATTTTTATTATGAACATGAAACTATATCCAAAAATTATGGTTAAACTCAAAGTGGAAGTATGTTTTCTAAAATGGTCATCTAGACGTCGTTCTTTCGACTGAAATGACTACCTTTACAAAAACGACTTGTAACTTATTTTTCCGACTATAAACCTATACTTTTTCTGTTTAGATTCATAAAATAGAGTTCAATATGAAACCATAGCAATTTGATTCACTCAAAATGGATTTAAAATGAAGAAGTTATGGGTAAAACAAGATTGGATAATTTTTCTCATTTTAGCTACGTGAAAATTGGTAACAAATCTATTCCAACCATAACTTAATCAACTTGTATTGTATATTATGTAATCTTGAGATACCATAGACACGTATACAATGTTTTGACCTATCATGTCGACACATCTATATATATTTCGGAACAACCATAGACACTCTATATGTAAATGTTGGAGTTAGCTATACAGGGTTGAGGTTGATTCCAAAATATATATAGTTTGAGTTGTGATCAATACTGAGATACGTATACACTGGGTCGTGGATTGATTCAAGATAATATTTATCGATTTATTTCTGTACATCTAACTGTGGACAACTAGTTGTAGGTTACTAACGAGGACAGCTGATTTAATAAACTTAAAACATCAAAATATATTAAAAGTGTTGTAAATATATTTTGAACATACTTTGATATATATGTATATATTGTTATAGGTTCGTGAATCAACCAGTGGCCAAGTCTTACTTCCCGACGAAGTAAAAATCTGTGAAAGTGAGTTATAGTCCCACTTTTAAAATCTAATATTTTTGGGATGAGAATACATGCAGGTTTTATAAATGATTTACAAAATAGACACAAGTACGTGAAACTACATTCTATGGTTGAATTATTGAAATCGAATATGCCCCTTTTTATTAAGTCTGGTAATCTAAGAATTAGGGAACATACACCCTAATTGACGCGAATCCTAAAGATAGATCTATTGGGCCTAACAAACCCCATCCAAAGTACCGGATGCTTTAGTACTTTGAAATTTATATCATATCCGAAGGGTGTCCCGGAATGATGGGGATATTCTTATATATGCATCTTGTTAATGTCGGTTACCAGGTGTTCACCATATGAATGATTTTTATCTCTATGTATGGGATGTGTATTGAAATATGAAATCTTGTGGTCTATTATTATGATTTAATATATATAGGTTAAACCTATAACTCACCAACATTTTTGTTGACGTTTTAAGCATGTTTATTCTCAGGTGATTATTAAGAGCTTCCGCTGTCGCATACTTAAATAAGGACGAGATTTGGAGTCCATGCTTGTATGATATTGTGTAAAAACTGCATTCAAGAAACTTATTTTGTTGTAACATATTTGTATTGTAAACCATTATGTAATGGTCGTGTGTAAACAGGATATTTTAGATTATCATTATTTGATAATCTACGTAAAGCTTTTTAAACCTTTATTGATGAAATAAAGGTTATGGTTTGTTTTAAAATGAATGCAGTCTTTGAAAAACGTCTCATATAGAGGTCAAAACCTCGCAACGAAATCAATTAATATGGAACGTTTTTAATCAATAAGAACGGGACATTTCACTGTAGGTTGACGAAAAATCTAGAAAAGTCATCTCTAAAATCAGCAGGAAATCCACGGACCTCGGCATCAAATAGGGTCGCCATGTGGTCAGACTTATCCTAACCATGAGAGGATCTGTCTCGTAAAATGGGGAGGGCGCCATGCAAATTAGCTTGATAAGACTAATGAATCAGACCCCCAGAAAGGATAATCTCCTTAAAGATTAAAAATTAGCTTTTAAGCCTGATATTACTCAATCCTTGAGATTGACCTTAAAGATTGAGAATTACAAACTCATGGAATTCGATGATATCTAAACTCGAGCTTGAACGAGAAAATATTTTGATCAAACATAAAACCGATTTGTCTTCTGAAAACCTATTTTCAATGCGTTCATTACCATTGAATGTAAAATCCTAAGAATTCACCTGGAATTCATTAGATCACCTGAACCAAATCGGGTGTCAACCGTAAGAACGGTGGTTGCATAGTATGGTCAAAGACAGGACCTTGTGCCAGACCAAAAAATTATAGGGTGATCTTTACTATTGCTCCTACAAAGGATAGTAATTGCATCCGACATGTTGTGGACCATGAATATCTGCATGTCATTAGAAATTGCCTTAACAGTTGCTTGTTCAACGCTCTCCTTTACAACCGGACGGTAGTTTACCGAAAGGTAATATACGGAGCAAGTATTCTGGATGTGTTGCTTTCCTAATACAAGGTTAGCAAGTGGGTGACATAAATCCGCAAGTTTTGAACTAAAATTTTCAAATCTGAAACCCACACAACCCACAAAAACATTTTGCAAACACCGGTGAAGGGTTGTTCCAGAAAACTTATCTAGAGTAAAATCTAGCTTGAATTTTCAAAAGATCAAATGTTTTTATAAAGATCCAATTTCCTTAAGGATCTAAATTTTCATAGTCAAGTGGGACTTTAAACCGCCTTTCAAATGAGCACTTTGCTTTGGAAACCGAAAGTAAATCAGCTATTTGATTGCAAGTGTCGTTGACATGAACCCGAGGCAACTGTGGATGGCACACCCACCTTTAACGATGGTTCTATCATTACTATCATTGTTTATAACGCCGTATCAAAATCACTGATGTATAAAGTGTGAGAATAAAAAAGTGATTAGAGTGAAGTGTGATTTAATTTCAAGTTCTGTATTGCTTGAGGACAAACAACGTTCAAGTGTGGGGATATTTGATATTGCTCTAAACGAACATATATTTAGTCGCAATATCATTCCATTATGTAATATTTTTAGTTGTAATTTCCTTATTTTTAAGTTGTAATCGTTTAAATAAATAAATGTGAAGACGAAGCATGAAGATTAAAGAATTGAAGAAAAAGTGCCACTAAAGCTTGAAAAGTGCCACTAAAGCCATAGTACACTCAAAAGTGCCACTAAAAGTGAGTTAAAGACTTGCGCGGATTTTGGGAGTTAAGGAAAATATTTTTTTGTGCAAATTACAAGTTGCGAAACATAAAGTACAAGATATTAAAGCGTACGAAAAGACGTTAGAAAATCCAGAACCGAGACATAAACTGAGCATAAACGCGCGAGTCAACGGACCTAAAATTACGAGTCAACTGTGCACAAGAATATAATATAATATATATAATTATATAAAATTATATATATTATATTACATATATTAAATAATCGAGCCGCCCACGTTTTTGGCAAGTAAGTAGTCTGATCCAGCTGGCCATACGATCGCATGGCCTGAAAGCTAAAAATCCATGCGATCGCATGGAAGGGAAATCCTGACTAAGTCTATAAATTGAACATTTTTCGGACGAGTTACACACACCAATATCAATCTCTTACTCTCTCTATAATATATATATATATATATATATATATATATATATATATATATATATATACATATATATATATATATATACATATATATATATATATATATATATATATATATATATATATATATATATATATATATATATATATATAATATAGTTTAGTTTTATATTAGTTAGTTTAGGTAATGTAACGGGTATTTTACGGGTTTTAAAGTCGGAGTTCTGTCCGTGTAACGCTACGCGATTAATACTCTTTGTAAGTTAAACTCTCCCTTTTCAATTATGTATTATACTTAAGTTATTATTATGCTTATTTGAGCCGAAGTAATCGTGATGTTGGACTAAATATTAAGACGGGGTTATTGGACTTTGGCCCATAATTGGGGTTTGGACAAAAGACCGACACTTGTGGAAATTGGACTATGGGCTATTAATGGGCTTTATATTAACTAAATGATATCTCGTTAATTTAATATAGAGATTTATAATTTGACGTATTTATATATAACCACATACGCTTGACTGGGTACGGTGAGCGGGATATTTATAAATACGAATAATTATTCATTTGACCGGACACGGAAATGGATTAATAGTCAATGGACTCATTAAAACAGGGGTGGATTACATTCAAGGGTAATTGGTGTAATTGTTAACAAAGTATTAAAACCTTGGATTATACGCAGTTGATAACCTGGCGTAATCATTAACAAAGTATTAACACCTTGTTACAGTTTAAGTCCCCAATTAGTTGGAATATTTGACTTCGGAAATAAGGTTAATTTGACGAGCATTTTATAATTATGACTGGTGGACTATTATAGGCAAAAACCAGATAGGTTTCAAATAAACCAGGACAAAGGACAATTAACCCAAGGTAATAAATTAAAATCAAAACATCAAACATCATGAGTATGGAAGTTTAAATAAGTAAAATATATTTTATTTCATATTTCCTCGTACTTTTATTTATTGTTATTTTAATTATTGTTATTTATTTTATCGTTAGTTAAATATCGTTATTTACTTTACGCTTCGCTTAAAATATAAAATCGACAAACCAGTCATTAAACGGTAAAACCCCCTTTTTATAATAATAATAATTGTAATATATATATTTTGTACAAATATAGTTGTTAAAAATATAGTGTAAAATAAGCCGTCTCCCTGTGGAACGAACCGGACTTACTAAAAACTATACTACTCTACGATTAGGTACACTGCCTATAGTGTTGTAGCAGAGTTTAGGTATATCCCATTTGTAAATAAATAATTAAAACTTGTATCATTTTTCGTCGTATTTCGTATTAAAAATATAATCTATTTCGTATACACCGCTGCACACATCTGATGTTTTGCATCTCCAAGACTCCTTTCATTGGCTACTTTTCCCATTTCCACATGCATATATACCAAGCCTTATTTTGGACTAGATACACATGCAAAACACATATCAAGACATTTAAAACTCTCTCTCTCCCTTTCACCATGATGCTGGCTGAATTTTTAAAGAGAACAAGAAAGGGTTCTTTTGAGTTTTAAAAGGGTAATTTCAAGTGTAGAAATCCTAACCAAACTCAAGAAGGTGTTGGTGTCAAGCTTGAGGTATTACAACTTGAGGTTTCATCCGTTTGGGACTTGTATTCATCATCATCTTCTTCGTTACCACCAACTTGGAGTAGGTATAATCTCTTAACCCACTTGTAGTTTGTAAGCATATTTCACAACTTGATCCGAATTGGGATTTGACTTTAATCGGTTAAAGAATAACATGTTTGTAATCGGTTTTACACGCTTCCGCTTTATTTATTTCTTAAATGGTTTTAAGATATTGAAACATGTTAAATCCCAACAATGGTATCAAAGCCGAGGTTGTTGGAATATGCTTCGAGATGGTTATTAAACCCACTATATTTGCATTCTATGAACATGCATGAAAGTAGAATGCAAAATTTTCCGGGTTTGGATGGGTTGTAATTTTGGCCTAAAATATGGGGACCCAAAATGGGTTTTGGGGTTTTCCATTTTGGTCATACTTGGTTATATGATGATGTTCACAATCTAAGCCTTGACCTTGTGGTTGGTTGCATGTTTGGTTGACTCATAATTATTCATTTGGTCATGTAAATTATTTTATATTTGGTATGTAAAATAGATTAGGTTGTATTTTCATTTTCTAGAGAAAAATGTATTAGGATATATTTATTTGTAACATGATAAAGATACAAGATGGAGACAAGGAAGAACACAAAGAGGAAGCATTTGGATGCAAGATTTAGTGGGAGATTTTGGAATCTCCAAATTTGTGTTTGTCCCCATTGACCGGTGACATTTGTTTTCGGCTAAACAAATGTCTACCAAATTGGCTTGATTGTGAAAATATTCTTTGCATGCTTAGTTGTTTATTGTTTGATTGTGGATTGTATGTTTGTATGCTACAAGTTTATCTTACATATTAACAACTTGCAAAGAATATAAGCTAAAATTTAAGTGGTTAAATTTGAAATGACTAAAAGGATTTAGTAGTAATAAAATTGGTTTTATTACATGACATGAAAATAGATTTTCACATGTGCCACACACCAAATGCATGTTAGTGTATGGTATAAAAGTTTTCTTGAACTAGAATAAAGAAACCTTAAAAAAACCCTTTTACATGCAAAGGTAAACAAGTTTAACGCCATCCTTTTGTGTGACACTTAGGCATATTAGGGAACTCATGATGGGATAAAGGTCACCTAACCGTTATGAGAAAACTAATATGATTAAGGTGAATTTCGCATGCTTGTGGGATAAAGGTCACCTAACCACTTGTATGTTAAGTTTACATGTTTACACAAGTAGGATGACTTGATTTGGGAATCATGAACTTAGGGTCATCGAAGCATGAGTAATAAATAGGCGTTGATGGGATAAATATGCCATGAAAAAGGATTGCATGATCTCATACCTTAGAAGTTGTAAAGGGTTGCAATTGTCATATAATGACTACCTAGCTAAATCAAATAACGGGATAAAGGTCACCTAACCGGAATTTGGTTTACCGTTGGATTCTAAAATTTAATATATCAATTGGATTTAAAAGGGTATTGATTATTAAATTAAAATTGATACTTAAACGAACTTTGTTAAATTTTGTAGATGGCCGCCAATAACAACAACATTCCTAATGCACCAATCAACTTTAATAACATATCATTGAGGTCCTTACTCGAAAAGGAAAAACTCAACCATACGAATTTCATGGATTGGTATCGCAATCTAAGAATTGTCCTCAAGCTTGAGGATAGAGCGTATGTGTTGGAAGACCCCATTCTCGATCAACCCGAGGAGGATGATGTCGAAGGTATGGCATATTGGGAGAAATATTGCGCCGATTCGGTGCAAGTTTCTTGCCTTATGCTTGGGACCATGATCCCCGAGCTCCAAAAGGACTTTGAGCATCATGGGGCATATGAGATGATCACTCAGTTGAAGGAGATGTTCTTTCAACAAGCTCGTATTGAGCGCTTCGAAACGGTTCGAACGCTTCATGCTTGTCGAATGGACGACTCCAAATCCGTCTCATCCTATCTTCTTAAAATGAAAAGGCTAATTGATCAATTGCACCGTCTAAACTGTAACGTGTTTAATGAATTAGCCACGGACCTTATCCTCAACTCTTTGTCAAAAAGGTTTGACACATTCGTGTTGAATTACAACATGAATGGTTGGGATAAGAGCATTGGTGAATTGCACGCCATGCTTAGGATGATCGAATCAAGCATGGGTAAAAGGGCTTCACCCGTGCTTATGATCATTGAAGGTGGGTCCAAGGATGATTCCACTTCTAAGCCAAAGGTGGTTAAGAGGAAAGGACCCGCCTACCAAGGCAAGGGCAAGGGAAAGGGGAAGATGGTTACCCCAACTAACAAAAACAAGAAGCAAAAGGTTGCTGGTAAAGGAAACCCCAAGGAAGATCCGTGCTTTGGTTGCAGTGAAATGGGTCACTGGAAATGCAACTGCTCGATCTACCTAAAGGAGTTGAAAGAAAAGAGGGATGCAGGGCAAACCTCAGGTAATATATACATGGTATACATTGAGCTTAGTATTACTTCTTCTAATACAAGGGTATTAGACACGGGATGTGCAACTCATATTTGAAATTCTTTGCAGGGGTTCAAAAGAAGTAATCAAGATGCGGGAACAACAAGTCTCTTTATGGGAAATGGTGCAAAGGTGTGCATAGAAGCTCATGGAGACTTTATTTTAAAGCTACAAACTGGTTTGGAGCTTAATTTGAAAAATGTTTCGTATGCTCCTGATTTAACTCGAAACATTATTTCTATATCCCGTTTAAGACAATGTGGTTTTGATCTTAATTTTATTAATGATGATATCCACATTTCTTTAGATAATGTGTTCTATTTCAAGGCTTCGCCTTTGAATGGTATTTATGATTTGGTTCATGATGACACATCATATGATAGCTCAATGTTCCATGCAAACACTAAGAAACTCAAAAGGGATTTGAGTGATTCCTACTTATGGCATTGTCGTCTTGGTCACATAAAAAAGAACCGAATGCATACACTTCAAAAGAATGGTCTTTTGAAATCAAGTGAGCTAGATTCATTTAATGTATGTGAATCTTGTTTACAAGGCAAAATGACTTAAGCACCTTTCAAAGGGACTTATGAAAGGGCTAAAGACTTATTGGGATTAATACATTCGAATGTATGTGGACCCTTTAAGCCCATGACTAGGAATGATGAAAGATACTTCGTAACTTTCATTGATGACTTCAGTCATTTCGGATATGTCTACTTGCTAAGACACAAGGATGAAACATTTGAAGCATTCAAAGAACATCAAAACAAAGTACAAAATCAACTCAACAAGACAATCAAGGTACTTCGTACCGATAGAGGAGGTGAATACCTAAGCGATGCTTTCCAAGATCATCTTAAAAAGTTGTGGGATTATCTCGCAACTTACTCCTCCTGGAACACCCCAACTTAATGGAGTATCTGAAAGGAGGAACTGAACCCTAATGGAACTGGTTCGATCTATGATGGCAAGAAGCTCGTTACCTCTATCATTTTGGGGTTTGATATTGCTTAATTTACACATATTTATTCACGCAATATCGATCACATTTTGGTCCATTGGATACGAATTGGAGCTATTTTGGAAGACATTTTTTTAGATTTGGGTTTCGAGAGCCGAGAAGATCTTTTATACGTTTTTTAGATCATTTTGAGGTATGATTTATGTTATTTTATCATCGGTGCCTTAATTTGATGTTACCAGTTGGTTTTGGGCAATTTTATGGTGAAAAACAAAGGAGGATTCTGAGCAAGAGTTAAGCCGCGGCGCGGCTGGTCAGGCTGCGGCGCGGGTCATTACTGTGTCGGTTTTTGGAGCTATAAATAAGGAATTTAAACCCTAACTTTATGACACTTTTATCCAGACGAATTCCAGCAGCTTTGGGGCGATTTTTGGTGACTTTTGGGGAATCCCAACATCATTTAATCAATTCAATCATTCCGGGAACGCGTTTCGATTAGTCAATCGTTCAAGATCACGATTTCAACTAGGTTTAATTCTTATCAAACATAATGAATTATCTTAATTGTTTATTTATGATTTTGCTTTCAGCCATGATTATTGGCTAAGTTTTCAATGCTTGTCTAGATTAATAACCGAGGTTTTGGATGTTATGATTTATGATTTATGAACTTATGCATGTTTATTTCAATAGTTTGAATAAATGATCGATTCTTATTTATGTTTAACTTTATGAACTTGATTGATTATTGTATTTGTTTGATAAAGATAACTCTTGTTGATTTAATACACTAGTTTACAATTGATTTGTCTTAATTGATTGTTTGCTAAACCGGACCAAGGGGGTAAATTAAGTTTAAACGGTTAGACGATATAGGGGTGAACTGTGTAGAGCGAACGCAAAGGCAATTGTTATTCAAATCTTTGATCTAGTTAATTAATTAGTCACAAACGAAAAGGTCTTAGGTGCCAGGGAACCCTACATCTAGTAATTCTAGTTTGAGTACTTGCTAAAGAGAACTCTTGGTGAGTCGACTGAGTAATTTGCATGTATTAAGTCTTAAATTGGTCTAAAAGTATAAAAACATCCAATTCCGAGGGTAAAAGGTCTAGACGAGCATTTTCATTCCATTTGATATCAAAACTATCTTAATTGCTTTCTTGTTTTACTTTTTTATAAATCTAAAATCCAAAAATATTGTTTTTATTTTCAAATCAAATCTTGATTTGGCTAATCGTTAAATAGCCACCAACAAAACTATTTCGTTCTTTCCATTTTTTTAGATTAACTTAGTTTATTTTCATTAGTTACAATATTAATTCGCACGCGTAAACTGTCCTTGGAACAATCTTGGATTTGCCAACATCTTTACTACTGCACGATCGGGTACACTGCCCGTTAGTGTGTAAACTTTAATAACTGGTAATTCCTTTTATAAATAATAGACGCGATTTCACACATCAAGTTTTTGGCGCCGCTGCCGGGGACAGTTGTGTCGAAAATTAAGATTGTTATTTAATTGTTTTTAGTTTAGTTTTAATTGTAGTTTATTATTATTTTTCGTTTATTCTCAGTTGAATCTGTGCGTTTAATCAGTTGTTAGTTGTGATTTTCCAGATAGCAGGTAGTGCATGCCACGTACGCGTTCTTCAGATTCTCCGATTCTTTAACCATTTGACGAACTCGAAAGAGAGTTATTTAGAGCGTTAAGTCAAGAGCAACAGTCTACAGTGGATTCACCCGTTTCTTCTAGTGATAATATAATTCATTTGGGTAGTAGTTCTGAGACTGTGGTGCCCGATACACCACCTGAAATCAACGAATGGGAAGACACTTACGTTTCATTAGATATTTTCGAGACTCAAGAGATGGCTGATCAACCACCTCGTCCTCAGACTATGGCAGAAAAGTTGAAGGCCACCCGAGCTGGCCAAGGAAATTCAATTACTCAACCAAACATCACTCAGCCTTTCCAAATCACAGGTCCAATTCTGAGTTTGATATCTTCTGATTGCCAATTTCATAGTAAGGATAGTGAGGATGCTAACGAGCATATCCGTGTTTTCAATGATGTTTGCAACTTATTCAAGCTGAATGAGGTTGCTGATACTTCGATCAAGACAAGGCTTTTTCCCTGGACTCTTAAGGGAGAAGCTAAGAGATGGTTAGATAAGCAACCCGAGGGTACGTTTACTTCTTGGGATGGGTTGGTGGATAAGTTTTTATCAAAGTTTTTCCCTGCGTCTCGAGTTGCTAGACTTCAAGCAGAAATTTCACAATTCAGGCAAAAGAGCAGTGAGACATTATTTAACGCTTGGGACCGTTATGCTAATATGTTACGCTCGTGTTCGCAACACGGTTTGAATGATTTACAAAAAGTTCAGATTTTCTACAAAGGTTGTGACATACCAACTCGTCAGAGTATTAATCAAGCAGCAGGAGGTACTTTGATGGATAAGACAGAAGAAGAAGCGTTAGAGATTATTGAAAAGCAAGCTGCCTACACTCACGAGTGGCATCAAGATCATGAGTTACACCGTTCAGCTTCAGTAAAGAGGACCGAAACCACTGGTGCTTATGATGATTATGGGTCTATAAATGCTAAGTTAGATAAATTTGGTAGGAATTTAGAGAAGTTGGATAAGGATATTGATAATGCTAAAAACGAACATATATTTCATAGCATTATTCCTCAACAAAGACAAGCTTTTAGTTGCAATTGTTCTATTTACAAGTAATATTCGTTTAAATAATAAAAGGTGAAGACAAAAGACAGATTCGACGAATTGAAGACGCAAACGACCAAAAAGCTCAAAAGTACAAAAGACAATCAAAAAGGTTCCAATTATTGATAAGAAACGTCTCGAAATCACAAGAGTACAAGATTCAAAACGCAAAGTACAAAATATAAAATTGTACGCAAGGACGTTCGAAAATCCGGAACCGGGACCAGAGTCAACTCTTAACGCTCGACGCAACGGACTAAAAATTACAAGTTAACTATGTATATAAATATAATATAATATATAATTAATTATATTAATTATATATATATTATATTTATATATATAAAACCGTCGGCAGAGAAAACTCCAAGGACTGAGCTGTAAATACTATCTCCGCGACTCGCGGAGTTTGAAGGGGATTTTGCCGCGAGTCGCGGAGCCCCAAAATTCAACTCTGGCTATAAAGCAAACCGAATTCTGATCAAATTTCATATTCTATTTTCTCTCTTCTCTATATATACGATATATATATATATATAATTTATATTTTAATTTTAATTTTAATTATAATTCTAATAATAAGGGTATGTTAGCGAATGTTGTAAGGGTGTAAGTCGAAATTCTGTCCGTGTAACGCTACGCTATTTTTAATCATTGTAAGTTATGTTCAACCTTTTTATATTAATGTCTCGTAGCTAAGTTATTATTATGCTTATTTAAAACGAAGTAATCATGATGTTGGGCTAATTACTAAAATTGGGTAATTGGGCTTTGTACCATAATTGGGGTTTGGACAAAAGAACGACACTTGTGGAAATTAGACTATGGGCTATTAATGGGCTTTATATTTGTTTAACTAAATGAAAGTTTGTTAATGTTAATATAAAGATTTACAATTGGGCGTCCCTATAAATTACCATATACACTCGATCGGACACGATGGGCGGGGTATTTATATGTACGAATAATCGTTCATTTAACCGGACACGGGAATGGATTAATAGCCACTAGAATAATTAAAACAGGGGTGAAATTACATTCAAGGGTAATTGGTGTAATTGTTAACAAAGTGGTAAAACCTTGGTTTACACGCAGTCGATAACCTGGTGTATTCATTAAACAAAGTATTAAAACCTTGTTACAATTTGAATCCCCAATTAGTTGGAATATTTAACTTCGGGTATAAGAATAATTTGATGAGGACACTCGCACTTTATATTTATGACTGATGGACTGTTATGGACAAAAACCAGACGGACATATTAATAATCCAGGACAAAGGACAATTAACCCATGGGCATAAACTAAAATCAACACGTCAAACATCATGATTACGGAAGTTTAAATAAGCATAATTCTTTTATTTCATATTTAATTTCCTTTATTTTATATTTAATTGCACTTCTAATTATCGCACTTTTATTTATTGTTATTTAATCGCAATTTTAATTATCGTACTTTTTAATTATCGTAAGTTTATTTTATCGCACTTTTATTATTCGCAATTTCATTATCGTTATTTACTTTACGCTTTAATTTAAGTCTTGTATTTATTTTATATTTTACATTAGGTTTTAACTGCGACTAAAGTCTTAAAATCGACAAACCGGTCATTAAACGGTAAAAACCCCCCTTTATAATAATAATATTACTTATATATATATTTGTATTTTTATAAAAGTAAACTAATATAGCGTTGAGCTTTGTTTAAAGATTTCCCTGTGGAACGAACCGGACTTACTAAAAACTACACTACTGTACGATTAGGTACACTGCCTATAAGTGTTGTAGCAAGGTTTAAGTATATCCATTCTATAAATAAATAAATATCTTGTGTAAAATTGTATCGTATTTAATAGTTTTTCCAAGTAAAATATAAACTATTTTATATACTACCCCGCTGCACATCAAGTATTTTTGGCGCCGCTGCCGGGGAATCATCTTAAAAGCCGGAAGCGCAACGCTAATATAAAAAAAAAAAAATTTTAGTTTACTTTTATTAAAATTCGTTTTGTAAAAATACGTTTTAAATATTCGAAAAATATAAAAAGAAAAATAAAAATATATGTATTTTTAAGATTTTGATAAATATTTAAGTTTTATAAGTTTCTTTATTTTTATTTTAGTTTATAAAAATATAAGTTTTATTTTAAAATCTTTTATTTATTAAAAAACAGAAAACAGAAAATAAATAAAAAAAAAAATTAAAGAAAAACGCGTAAAAATTGAAAGCTGTCAACTGAATTTCTGAACCCCGCGACTCGCGGGGTTTTCTTCTTTAATTGCCGCAACTCGCGGAGCCACTCTGACACGCGAACAGAAGCCCTAAAACTGCATTAATTACGGGTTATTAATTATTATTATTATTATTTAAACCTAATTATGTATTATTATTATTATTAGTTTTATTTTTATTTTTACTTTTTATTTAATTTGTTTTATTTAGTATTAATTAGTTTTATTAATTTGTAAAATTAGTAGTTTTATTAAAAAATTAATATAAAAATAATATTTTTATAAAAATTGTACTTTTTACAACTTTTTGTATATTTTTATATTTTGTACCTTTTTAATCGCTGTAGCGTAATATTTGTATTTTTTCGCTCATATTTAATTTTAAACTTAGTTTTTGCCATAGTTATTTTTACTCCTAGATTTTTAGGCTTTGCCGTAGAATTCCTTAAGTGCTTTTTCTTTAGACTAAGATTTAGGTGCTTTAGAATTTTGCGACGCCTTTTTAAGTTTTAGTTTCTTTTTAAGTTATTTCCATTTGGGATTTAGTTTTTCCTGTAAGCTTTAATATTTTTAGACCTTTTACTATGTACCAATTATCATTCCAATTAGTAATTTCAATTTGCGATTATAATTTTAAGTTAGTTGTAGTAATAAGGTTAGGTTAGTAAAGTATTTTTAAGTTTTGATAAGTTTCTTTTATTTTTTTCCGTCACCTTTTATTTTTCAACCATTTTTTTTCTTTTTCGACCTTTTGCGACGAACTCTTTTTCTCTCTTATTTCTCGCTATTCTAGTTTTTAGGACTTAGAATTTTTTCTACTTCTTATCTAAATTTCTTAAAATTACGAAAATTTATTTTAAGTGGTTAAATTGATAGATATCAAAATTTTCTGGTTCGTAGTAATAGTTGGATTTGTACGTGGACCGGGTTATTGGAGCCAAACAGTCCTCAATTATATTGAGACCAAACGAATCCTGCCCCTCTGCTGCATCTTTTGGCTATTCGAAACGTGGGCAAAATCAGAAAAGTCTATTGATTGGATAACTTATTATAATTTTTCTTTCCTTTTAAAAACTAATAGGATATTCAGTGAATGCACCGAGCAAGACGTTCATCACCTTTTGTACGTTCACCATCTGTAACTCGATCAAGACATCGTTTAACAAATATCGTCGCCGTTGATTTTTCTTTAGAATCGTCATCTAGTCGAACAAGAACTCCAACTCAAATTTCCGATAATCCATCTTTTGAACCCGACTTCACAATTAAGAACCCGGAGCATATTCAAGGACAATTCCAAGATCTTGAACCACTAATTATTCCTCCTGAGCCACAAACCATTAAATCAGAATCCTCTAGTGATTCGTATTCAACAAATTCAATTATGGAAGTAACGGAACCTCTAAGTATGGAAGATCGAATGAGAGCCACACGCACGGGCCAAGGTCACGCCATTATTAAACCAGAAGTTAATGCTCCAGATTATGAAATTAAAGGACAAATCCTACACATGGTAACTAACCAATGCCAATTCAGTGGTGCACCGAATGAAGATCCTAACGAACACCTTCGTACGTTTAAAAGAATTTGTACACTATTCAAAATCCGAGAAGTGGAAGATGAGCAGATCTATCTCATGTTGTTTCCCTGGACTTTAAAGGAAGAAGCCAAAGATTGGTTAGAATCGTTACCTGAAGGGGCGATTGATACATGGGATGTCTTAGTTGAAAAATTTCTTAAACAATTCTTTCCGGCATCGAAAGCCGTGAGACTTCAAGGAGAAATTGTTACGTTCACGCAAAAGCCAAATGAAACATTATATGAGGCATGGACAAGATTCGGAAGGATGTTGAGAGGATGTCCACAACACGGTTTAGACACTTATCAAATAGTACAAATATTCTACCAAGGTGTCAACGTTGCTACACGAAAAGACATCGATATAACAGCTGGTGGTTCCATTATGAAGAAAACCGCAACTGAAGCTTACAAAATCATTGATAACACAGCATCCCACTCACATGAGTGGCACCAAGAAAAAGATATATTTCGATCATCTAAAGCGGCTAGAGCCGATTCTAGCCATGACTTTGATTCCGTTTCCGCAAAAATAGATGCTTTCGAAAGAAGAATGGAAAAGATGAATAAAGATATTCACGCAATTCGAATCAGTTGTGAGCAATGCGGTGGACCACACTTATTGAAAGATTGTAATGTTGAACCAACGATTGAACAACGAGAGAATGTTTCTTATATGAACCAAAGGCCGGGAAATGATTATCAAAATAATTATCAACCGCCAAGGCCGAACTTCAATCGAAATCAATACATTCTTTACAATCCAAAAGGACCCGAAAATAACTTGTACAACCAACAAGGTCCGAATAACCAACCAACTCAAAACAACACTTTCAATCAACAAAGACCTAGCTTGTATAAACCACCACAACAACTCGAAGAGAAAAAGTCAAATCTAGAAGAAATGATAGCAAAGCTAGTTGAATCTCAAACACAATTTATTACATCTCAAACCCAAACGAATGAGAGGTTTGATCAGTCACTTAGAACTCAACAAGCTTCCATTTTGAATCTAGAAAAACAAGTAGGTACTGTTGTTAGATTAATAAGTGAAAGAGAACAAGGAAAGCTACCGAGTGATACTGAAGTAAATCCTCGGAATGAGAATGTTAATATGGTTTCAACGAATTCTGAAAAACCAGCACCAGAAGATGGGAAGGTTTTAGATGAGAGTAACAATGAAGAAGTTACACCACCACCACCCGAGTATGTAAAGCCAGTGGTGGTACCATACAAACCACCCATCCCGTTTCCAAGAAAAGGAGTTGAGTATGAGCAAGTGATAGGTAATAAAGATTGTGATACCTCTGGAAAGAAGAAGAAGAAAAAGAATAAGAAAGTGCAAGAAACAAAAGCCGTAAATATAAACCCAGTGAAGACAGTTCCACCAAAACCTCCACTTAGGGTAGGTGATCCGGGTGAATTTATTGTTCCTTGTCTACTTAGTGATTGTGTCATGTATGATGCACTAGCAGATTTAGGTGCAAGTGTAAGTGTTATGCCTCTTTCCTTATATAAGAGATTAGGTGTAGGTAAGTTAAGTCCAACGGATATGAGTGTTCGACTCTTTGATCAAACCATTAAGCACCCAGTTGGAATTGCTGACAACCTACCCGTTCAAGTAGGCAATTTAACCTTTATAGTCGAATTTATTGTCATTGATATAGAAAAGGACCCAAACGTTCCTCTAATTTTAGGTCGACCATTCTTTGCGTCCACCGGGGCGTTATTTGATGTAGGAAATGGAAGAATGACACTTAAAAGTGGTGACAAATCGATCACCTTTATGATTCGAAAGTATAAATCTCCACCAGCCAAAACCGTTGAACCAGTAAAAACAATTGGTAAGAACCATGTGGTTTTACCAACTCCAACGGTAATACTTAGCAATAATGAAACGCCTAAGTGTGGGGAAAATGAAGTAACACCTAATGATGACATGATAACAAAGAACCCCGTTGTTGATACGAAATTAAATGATCCCGTTATTAATAGTTCAATGAAGAAACTTATTAAACGGATTCGCGATGCTAGAACCAAGGGGAACTTTAAGTTATGTAACCGGTTAGTATCCAATCTATCACCTAAAGAAAAGGAGAAACTAGTTGAAATTGTGGATATTACACAGGAATCCGACCAGTGGCTTAAAGAAAAAGTCACGGATATGCAAGTTGATTATGGACCAAGAGAAATTGACGATGAAGTTAATCACAATTTTGACACCACAGCTACCTAAGTGTGGGGAGATTCAAGTGTTCTAAAAAGAAAATGCTATCTAGAGTTAGTTGTTCTGTTCTCGTGTAGTTCTGAGAATGGAATCCGAGTGGTCTTTTCCACTAGCAGACACTAAAGAACTAGTTTTCTCCCTCCATTCTGAATTTTTGTTTTGTAGGTTTTATATAAAATTAATATGTTTTTTTTTAATTTAAGTTTTGTGTGAATTTTAAAAACAAAATTTACTTTAATTCATTAAGTTGAAAAAAAATGATTTCTAAAATTCGTCGTGAGTTGAAGACTAGGTCATTAAGCCGAAATTACTTTACCCGAGGGCGGGGCGACAAATTTTGTTATCATTATTTTTAATTTTATTGATTTAAAGTATGCCAAAAATATTATACTTTATAAATTTTTGAAAAGTGGGGTTATAAACCAAACTTCAAAAATATATATATATATATATATATATATATATATATATATATGTTTGTATTTTATCTCATGTAAACAACAGGGTAAAACAACGCACTTTCAAAGACTAACATTAAGTTCAGCAAAAGGTACTGATTTTGACGACAAGATGCAAAACAACAAATGTGATATAATAAATGAAGGAATGAACGATGAGGCGCGCCATCTATCATTCGACGAGCTTTGTAATTACAAACTGGGTATTTTTAATCACTTTTCTACACTAATCACCCTCATGAATTAATAATTATAGTCTGATTTCATGCAAATGAGGGCATTGCATGATCTCAAGTGTGGGGAAGGGTTATAAATTCTCTCGGGTTTATACTTGGCTTATTTTCTAAATATTATGAAAATTTTAAAATTTTTTAACTAAATGAATTCAAAATCATGTTTATACATATTTATGAACGATAAAACTAGGTGTTAATGCCGAAATTATCGTTACATCGGAAAGGACATAAATTGAAAAACAACCTAAAATGCTTGAATTCATTTAAAATGGAATAAAGGAGAATAAAAAGGCAAAGAAAGAAACTAAGTGTGGGGAGAATATACCAAGTTATTCAATTAAAAACTATCTATCACATATCTTTGTACAAGATTATTGCAGGTACTTTTGTTTTGGATGATACTAATCAGTTTTACCCGGTTTACTGTAATATATTTGAAAGAAAGATGGATCTACACGATGAATCAATTCCATCATTAAAAGGAAGTAAAGTCTTCCGAAAAAGACACGCGCTTCTTGATTTAGGTCATGAAGTTGTCGTCCAGACCAGCTGTAGGTTGACGAAAAATCTAGAAAAGTCATCACTAAAATCAGCAGGAAATCCACGGACCTCAGCATCAAACAGGGTCGCCATGTGGTCAGATTTATCCTAACCATGAGAAGGATTTATCTCGTACAATGGGGAGGCACCGTGCAAATTAGCTTGATAAGACTAATGAATCAGATCCCCAGAAAGGATAATCTCCTTAAAGATTAAAAATCAGCTTTTAAGACTAATATTACTCAATCCTAGAGATTGACCTTAAAGATTGAGAATTACAAACTCATGGAATTCGATGATATCTAAACTCGAGCTTAAACGAGAAAATATTTTGATAAAAATTACAAACCGATTTGTTTTCTGAAAACCCTATTTTCAATGCGTTCATTACCATTGAACGTAAAATCCTAGGAATTCACCTGGAATTCATTAGGTCACCTGAACCAAATCGGGTGTCAACCGTAAGAACGGTGGTTGCATAGTGGTCAAAGACAGGACCTTGTGCCAAACCGACAAATTATAAGGGTGAGCTTTACTATTGCTCCTACCAAGGATAGTAATTGCGTCCGACACGTTATAGACCATAATCAAAAGCATGTCACGGGACATTGCCTTAACAGTTGCTTGTTCAACGCTTTCCTTTCAACCGGGCGGTAGTTTGCCGAAAGGTAATATACGGAACAAGTAAACTGGACGTGTTGCTTTCCTAATACAAGGTTAGCAAGTGGGTGACACAAAACCGCAAGTTTTGAGCTAAAATTTTCAAATCTGAAACCCACCAACCCCACAAAAATATTTTGCAAACACCGGTAAAGGGTTATTCCGGAAAACTTATCTAGGGTAAAAACTAGATTTCAAAAGATCAAATGTTTTCATAAAGATCCAATTTCCTTAATGGATCTAAATTTTTATAGTCATGTGGGACTGTAAACCATATCGTTACTACCATTGTTTATACCGCCGTATAGAAATCACTGATGTACAAAGTGTGAAGAATAAAGAAGTGATTCTAGTATTTCAAGACAATATTGCTTGAGGACAAGCAACGCTCAAGTGTGGGAATATTTGATAATGCTAAAAACGAACATATATTTCATAGCATTATTCCTCAACAAAGACAAGCTTTTAGTTGCAATTGTTCTATTTACAAGTAATATTCGTTTAAATAATAAAAGGTGAAGACAAAAGACAGATTCGACGAATTGAAGACGCAAACGACCAAAAAGCTCAAAAGTACAAAAGACAATCAAAAAGGTTCCAATTATTGATAAGAAACGTCTCGAAATTACAAGAGTACAAGATTCAAAACGCAAAGTACAAAATATAAAATTGTACGCAAGGACGTTCGAAAATCCGGAACCGGGACCAGAGTCAACTCTTAACGCTCGACGCAACGGACTAAAAATTACAAGTTAACTATGTATATAAATATAATATAATATATAATTAATTATATTAATTATATATATATTATATTTATATATATAAAACCGTCGGCAGAGAAAACTCCAAGGACTGAGCTGTAAATACTATCTCCGCGACTCGCGGAGTTTGAAGGGGATTTTGCCGCGAGTCGCGGAGCCCCAAAATTCAACTCTGGCTATAAAGCAAACCGAATTCTGATCAAATTTCATATTCTATTTTCTCTCTTCTCTATATATACGATATATATATATATATAATTTATATTTTAATTTTAATTTTAATTATAATTCTAATAATAAGGGTATGTTAGCGAATGTTGTAAGGGTGTAAGTCGAAATTCTGTCCGTGTAACGCTACGCTATTTTTAATCATTGTAAGTTATGTTCAACCTTTTTATATTAATGTCTCGTAGCTAAGTTATTATTATGCTTATTTAAAACGAAGTAATCATGATGTTGGGCTAATTACTAAAATTGGGTAATTGGGCTTTGTACCATAATTGGGGTTTGGACAAAAGAACGACACTTGTGGAAATTAGACTATGGGCTATTAATGGGCTTTATATTTGTTTAACTAAATGAAAGTTTGTTAATTTTAATATAAAGATTTACAATTGGGCGTCCCTATAAATTACCATATACACTCGATCGGACACGATGGGCGGGGTATTTATATGTACGAATAATCGTTCATTTAACCGGACACGGGAATGGATTAATAGCCACTAGAATAATTAAAACATGGGTGAAATTACATTCAAGGGTAATTGGTGTAATTGTTAACAAAGTGGTAAAACCTTGGTTTACACGCAGTCGATAACCTGGTGTATTCATTAAACAAAGTATTAAAACCTTGTTACAATTCGAATCCCCAATTAGTTGGAATATTTAACTTCGGGTATAAGAATAATTTGATGAGGACACTCGCACTTTATATTTATGACTGATGGACTGTTATGGACAAAAACCAGACGGACATATTAATAATCCAGGACAAAGGACAATTAACCCATGGGCATAAAACTAAAATCAACACGTCAAACATCATGATTACGGAAGTTTAAATAAGCATAATTCTTTTATTTCATATTTAATTTCCTTTATTTTATATTTAATTGCACTTCTAATTATCGCACTTTTATTTATTGTTATTTAATCGCAATTTTAATTATCGTACTTTTTAATTATCGTAAGTTTATTTTATCGCACTTTTATTATTCGCAATTTCATTATCGTTATTTACTTTAAGCTTTAATTTAAGTCTTGTATTTATTTTATATTTTACATTAGGTTTTAACTGCGACTAAAGTCTTAAAATCGACAAACCGGTCATTAAACGGTAAAAACCCCCCTTTATAATAATAATATTACTTATATATATATTTGTATTTTTATAAAAGTAAACTAATATAGCGTTGAGCTTTGTTTAAAGATTTCCCTGTGGAACGAACCGGACTTACTAAAAACTACACTACTGTACGATTAGGTACACTGCCTATAAGTGTTGTAGCAAGGTTTAAGTATATCCATTCTATAAATAAATAAATATCTTGTGTAAAATTGTATCGTATTTAATAGTTTTTCCTAGTAAAATATAAACTATTTTATATACTACCCCGCTGCACATCAGATATTCATGGTATGAAGGTTGGTTGTGAATATTGTGGGGGATTACATTTAGCAAAAGATTGTGATGCGGGTTTGACTATGAATCAGAAGGAAGAGGTCGCTTTTATTAGTCAACAGAATAACAATCAGTTTTAGGGACGTGCTCAGTTTAATAGGAATTTCAACAATCCTTATAATTGTGACGACCTGGAAATTTCCGACCAAATTTAAACTTAATTCTTATTGATTTCGACACGATAAGCAAAGTCTGTACAGTTGAGTCTCAAAAATTTTGAACTGTTTCATATATTCTGTTGCCCTTTATAGTCCCGACGATTCACGAACAACATATATGTATATATAAATAATTATATATAATAATGTTAAATATATTAGTAAAGTATCACATGATTTAATTATTATGTAAAATAACTTGCGATATAATAAACTTGTTATTAAAGCATATCTAAAAATATATAATAATATATGGAAATTTTTTTTAGAATATTTTTATATATATCCTTGTACCCATCAATTATAGGAACTTTTGTATCAAACATTATGATATAATTTTAATTGTAATTAATTAACTTTTAGTGATAACAAACAAAAACTTAATCAACAATTACTAGATCCATAGTCAGTGTTACATACCATAAGTTTAAACGCATAAGTTGACTGTTATGGTTCAAAGTTAATAGTAATTACAAAAATTAACTTAATGACGTGTGAATCGTACCAGTTTGTTTTACGTACAATCTAATAAGTTAAAGTAGTAGTTTAGTAATCGTAAAGTAAAAAGCGACTGTTTCATTTTCTATTTTATTTCTTCTTGAGCACCGATGGAGGTAAATCAAATGGAGGTATATAATTATATTATTGTTTGACTGAAGTAATACAAAAACACTTTAATTTTTTTTCTTATTGACGAGACACAAAGACAATAATAATGGTTCACGGGTTTGATAGGATGACAACTTGTTGATCTTTATTTTATTTTAATTTGTCTTGCATGTGGGAAAAACACATATACTTATACTTGATGTAGTAGACACACATGTATAACACTCATGATCTTTTCTTCTTTTCTCTGCTATCAACCGAACCATCACTATTGCTCACTTCTTGTTCTACTTCGGACGAGCATCCTCATCGAACACCCAAACCACCATTTGAACCACCACTTAACCACCCATAGGCAAACACCCACACTATCATCTTTTCTCTCTTACTTCCTTCTTTCTTTCTTTTGCACGACATCTGCTTCTGCCCTATTGATTCGATGCAAACAAGCACAACACCCATTTCACCACCTTATTTCTCCTTTCCTATTTGTTGTTTCCAAACAACCTCCTCCTTCAATCATCAAACTAAAATAAACTGCTGCGGCTGCTGTTTAGTATTTCTGTTACGATATACTATATTTTACTATTTCTGTTGCGACTAAACTACCACCACAAACCACCACCAAGGAAGTTACGGCTGATCAGAAATTGCTGCCATACGTCTGCCATCACTATTATTTTGTTTTCAAACGAGATCATCACAACCCACGTAAGGATACTATATTTTTTTTACTCGAATAATAACTCCATCATAAAATCTGATGTACCGTTTGTTATCGTTCCTGCCGACCTGCAAAACAAATTAAATACCATTAAACTACTACTCTTGATTATTGATGTTGTGATAATCGTTTCTGTTTCTTTGAACCCAACAACCAAACATCACCTCCCCACACTTATCGAGTTAAATTATTGCAGTCCACTTGTTTTCTGTTTGCAGCCCAAGAACAAAACCAAGATCAACCCATATCACCACCCTCTCTCTCTTCTCTCTCTCCTCTACCAAGTATGCCACTACTACGTTATCCTTCTATTTTCTTCTGATTAAACAAACACCAACACCATCAGAGAATACTGATGATTAATACCAGCTTTTATGCTACAACCTTTCTACTGTTTCTGGTTCGACAAAAAAATCCAAACAAACACCACTCGTTGTATTTTATTATTCTTCTTGAGTCAATAAAGTTACAATGAAAATAATAGATTAAGTGACGTGATGATTGATGTTATAATTGAGCATCGTGCAAGACTAAAAAGTAATAAGAAAGTAATAAGTGATTACCCCCACTTGATTATTAAAAGAAAAGAAACCAAAGGATTTGCTGTACACCGTATTTATTCTTGCCCTTTTAAAATGGAAACAATTTAGTGGGACATTTAATCTGTACTAGAATTAGGCTGTTAATGGACTATTGTTCGGTTTCTTATTGGACCGAAAAGATGAAAATAATAAAAATTGAAAACCGATATATGGATATAATGTTGGATGACGACTGTGACTATAATAAAGATGATAATATCATAATAATAAAGATAATGATACTTTGGTGGAATGATGATGATTAAGATTACGAATGGGTGATAATTAAGATGTAATATCGAATGATCTTGATGAAAAAGACAGACATAAACGTTGGTTAAATAGAATTACGGTATGAATTAAAATATAAAGAAATAAATGGTGCAGTGGTTTGGTGTTGTGTGGGTTAAACGAGAGGTCTTGGGTTCGAGCCCGGGCAACAACATTTTTTTTTTGAAGATTATTACTTTAAAGGTAGTATTATTACTATAATAATAATTATTATTCTTATTCTTAATTATTATTATTATTATGATTAAATATGATTAAAGTATTAAAATTATGGTTAATATGCTTACTAATACAATAACATGATAAGTATAATACAAATTGTATCAAGGATATAAATTTAGAACAATATAATATGGGTATAGCTATTATAATAAAAATGACGATATAATAAAATTTGATAAGATACTAGGATAATTATGATCATGGTTATGATCATTAAAAATATTAAATATAAATATATGAAACTCTTTATTGTTATTATTATTATTATTATTATTAAAATTATTATTAGAATTATCATTATTTTTATTATTATTTTATTTTCATTATAGTTATTAATATAAAAATTAGTATCATTATTATTATTAGTAAAATAATTATTTTTATAGTTATTATTATTAGTATTCATTATTATTAAAATTAACATTGTTATTAAAAAGTATCCTTTTGATTAAAGTTATCATTTTATCATTTATATTAAAAGTATCATTTTTAACTTTATTATTATTATTATTATTATTATTATTATTATTATTATTATTATTATTATTATTATTATTATTATTATTATTATTATTATTATTATTATTATTATTATTATTATTATGATTATTATTATTATCACCATCATTATTATTATTATTATTATTATTATTATTATTATTATTATTATTATTATTATTATTATTATTATTATGATTAATAAATATTGTTATTATTATTATTATTGTTATCTATATCAAAATCAATAAATGAAGTTTTATTAAAATCTTATAATTATTAGTATTATTAATTAATATTGACATAAGTATTATTATTAATATTATCATTTTCTTTAATATGATTATCATTAACAAGTACTGTTAGTATTAAAAATTAATATAATTACTACTAAAAGTATCATTACTTTAAATCTATATTTTTTAAAACTAATATTAATACTATCATTAATATTATTAGTAGTATGAAAATTAGTATTATTATCATTATAATTATTCTAGAGTTAGTATAACTAGTATTTTGTAAACAAAAAGAGTAATTATATAAAAATATATTTAAACCCCATAATTTAAATATATTAATACTTTTATTTATCTAAAATATACAAAATGAATATATAATATAATATATAAGTTATTAATATAAATATTATCATTAATAATAATATAAATATTTGTTCGATTACAAGAATATGTTTTAATACTTATATGAATGATATAGGTTCGTGAATCCAAGGTCAACCTTGCATTGTTGAGTTTCGTCGTATGCATATTTTTACTACAAAATATCGTATAGTGAGTTTCATTTGTTCCATTTTTAAATGCTTTTGCAATATATATTTTTGGGACTGAGAATACATGCGCTGCTTTTATAACTGTTTTACGAAATAGACACAAGTAATTGAAACTACATTCTATGGTTGGATTACTATACCGAATATTGCCCCTTCAAGTCTGGTAGCCTAAGAATTAGGAAAATGGCCCCTAATTGATGCGAATCCTAAAGATAGATCTATGGGCCTAACAAACCCCATTCTGGAATTTGGAATGCTTTAGTACTTCGATTTAAATGGTGATTGTGATTGCCAATATTTAGGGCATACTTGCGAGTATGCGGGGGATATTCTATATGCATTATGTTAATGTCGGTTACTCGGTGTTCATCATAGGAATGATTTTTATACACTTGCGAGTGTAAGATTTTTTTATGAAAAATGAAATCTTGTGGTCTATTATATTATTGGAAATGATTATTTATGATAAACTAATGAACTCACCAACCTTTTGGTTGACACTTTAAAGCATGTTTATTCTCATGTATGAAAGAAATCTTCCGCTATGCATTTGCTCATTTTAGAGATATTATTTGGAGTCATTCATGACATATTTCAAAAAGACTTTGCATTCGAGTCATTGAGTTCATCAAGATCAATATTAAGTCATTCATAGTTTGGATATATTATGAAAGGATATGCATATTTGTCAGCTTTCGATGTAAAAAAAGTTTATCTTTTGAAAACGAATGCAATGTTTGTAAAATGTAACATATAGAGGTCAAATACCTCGCAATGAAATCAACTATTGTGAATCGTTTATAATCGGTATGAACGGGTCCCTTCAATAATCCTCAAGGTAATCAAGGTTCGAGGTTCCAACCAGGATCTAGTGGAGGTTATCAATAGCAAGCTCCCGGATATTTTCAGAAGCCCCAAGCCGAAGAGAAAAAGTCCAACCTTGAAGCTATGATCGAAAAGCTTGTGATATCTCAAACTCAGCTTGTTACTACTGTTACCCAAAACAATGAGAAGAATGATCAAATGTTTCGAAATCAACAAGCAGCTATTCAAAATCTGGAGAAACAAATTGGTCAACTTGCTAATCAGAGTAACGATAGGAAACCGGGGGAGTTACCGAGTAAATCAGATACTAACCTGAAAAATGGGCACGTTAATGCTATCACCACCAGAAGTGGTTTAGCATATGATTCACCAAGGAAGTTCGACGAGTATGATTTACGAGTGCCGTTAGCTAAGGATAGTGAACCGGTTGTTGTTAGTGAACCGGAGGGGGAAAAAAGAGCAGGAACAGGTGATTGAGAAGGTTGTGAGGGTACCGGAAACCGTTGCTGCGAAACCGGTAGTTAAAGAGTATCAACCACCGCTCCCAATCCCGAGGAAGTAGAGATTGGAGAAGTTAAAGGCGGAAAAGTCCTGATGTGTGCAGCGGTGTATACGAAATAGATTATATTTTTAATACGAAATACGACGAAGAATGATACAATTTTTAATTATTTATTTACAAATAGGATATACCTAAACTTTGCTACAACACTATAGGCAGTGTACCTAATCGTAGATGATAGTGCTCCAAATGAACATATATTTAGTATCAATATCCTTCCGATATGTAAAGTTTTCAGTTGCAATTGTTCTATTTTCAAGTAATATTCGTTTAAATAAATAAGTGCGAAGACAAAAGGCGAAAACGAAGAATTGAAGAAAAAGTGCCACTAAAGCTGAAAAAGTGTCACTAAAGCCATAGTGCACTCAAAAGTGTCACTAAAAGTGAGTTAAAAGACTTGCACGGATTTTGGAAGTTAAGGAAAATTATTTTTGTGCAAATTACAAATCGCGGAACGCAAAGTACAAGATATATGCGCGTACGAAAAGACGTTCGAAAATCCGGAACTGGTACCCGAGCCAACTATCAACGCCCAACTCAACGGACTAAAAATTACAAGTCTACTATGCACAAAAATATAATACAATATATATATATTATATAAATTATATATATATTATATATATTTATTAATTATGTCGACAAGCAAGTGGCCAAACAAATGTGAGCTGGATCCAGTGGCCATGCGATCGCATGGCCTGGATGCCTATAACTCATGCGATCGCATGGCCTAAAAATTCAAGCCAGGTCCTATAAATAGCCAGCTTATTCGACGAGTTAAACACACACAAAAATATATATTACTTCCTCTATTTAAGTATAATATATATATATATATATATATATATATATATATATATATATATATATATATATATATATATATATATATATATATATATAGGTTAGTTTTATATTAGATTAGTTTGGGTAAAGTAAAGATTATTTTACGGGTTTTAAATTCGAAGTTCTGTCCGTGTAACACTACACGATAAATACTCAATGTAAGTTATGTTCTCATTTTTAAATTAATGTCTCGTAGCTAAGTTATTATTATGCTTATTTGAGCCGAAGTAATCGTGATGTTGGGCTAAATATTAAGATTGTGTAATTGGGCTTTGGACCATAATTGGGGTTTGGACAAAAGAACGACACTTGTGGAAATTAGACTATGGGCTATTAATGGGCTTTATATTAAATTAACGATACCTCGTTAATTTAATATAAATGTTACAATTTGACGTATCTATATATAACCACATACGCTTAATCGGATATGATGGGCGGGATATTTATAAATACGAATAATTGTTCATTTGACCGGACACGGGGATGGATTAATAGTCAATGGACTCATTAAAACAGGGGTGGATTACATTCAAGGGTAATTGGTGTAATTGTTAACAAAGTATTAAAACCTTGGATTACACACAGTTGATAACCTGGTGCATTCATTAAACAAAGTATTAAGACCTTGTTACAGTTCGAATCCCTAATTAGTTGGAATATTTGACTTCGGGTATAAGGTTAAATTTGCCGAGCATTTTATAATTATGACCGATGGACTATTATGGGCAAAAACTAGATAGGTTTCAAATAATCCAGGACAAAGGACAATTAACCCAGGATAATTAATTAAAATCAAAACGTCAAACATTATGATTACGGAAGTTTAAATAAGCATAATTGTTTTATTGTATTTCTCATCGTACTTTCATTTACTCGCAATTTTATTTACTGTCATTTTAATTATCGCATTTTAATTATTGTCATTTATATTTACGCTTAAAACTTAAAATCGACAAACCGGTCATTAAACGGTAAAATATATATATATATATATATATATATATATATATATATATATATATATATATATATATATATATATATATATATATATAATTTAATTAATGTTACAAAAATGATATAGTAATTAAAACATGGTAGTTTGTAATATTAGTTATTTTTATGTTGGATGTAATATTTGCATTTTATATAAAAAATTTTGTTGTAATAATTATAATAATACTGGCAGTAATATTAGCAATACCAATAATGATAATAATAATAATAATAATTTGTAATACAATAATATTAATAAGTAATCATAATAGCATGTCAATAATAAATAATAATAATGATAAATCAAAGGTATTAAATTTCATATCTATAATTCTTAAATATACTAATAGTACATATATTGATATTAATAATAATAATGAATGTAACATTAATATATCAATTAGAACTAAATTTGTAATTATATTTAATGCATTAATATTTCAATTTATTAATTATGTAATATTTAATAGTTATATAATATATAATACTTTTATTGAATATTTATAAATTTTATTATATATATCATAGTAATTATAGAAATCACACACACACACACACACATATATATATATATATATATATATATACGATTTCTGTACATAATTGATGATTATATGTATATCTTAACATATCATAATGTACAAATAATAAATATTCAAAATATAATGTTATATATAATATAGAATTATTAAATATTACATAATTAATAAATTGTAATATTAATATATGTAATTATAAGTTAAAATATAATTGTATTAATATTATTATTATTATTATTATTATTGAGTATTAGTATTATTATTGTTATTATTATTATTATTATTATTATGAATATGATTATTATTATTATTATTATTATTATTATTATTATTATTATTATTATTATTATTATTATTATTATTATTATTATTATTATTATTATTATGAATATGATTATATATATATATATATATATATATATATATATATATATATATATATATATATATATATATAGTCGACCGACATAGGAACTGAGGTATTTAAGCCTAATTAATCTTCATTAATTTAGTTAACAACTCTGCAGATTACACACACACGAAAACAGTTCTAAGTCGAGTCTCTCTCAATCTTCATGTCCAAATACCACAGAATGTCAGTCTAGGCTTCGTGTTTATCATGATCTAATCTTGGTTTGACTTGTACGAACCCGAAAACCCATAGATATTCGTTTAAGCTCTTTCTAGTGTTATTCCGCCTCTAGATCGTGTTAGGTTGATTCTAAGATCCTCTCTCAGCGTCTACATAAATTATTATTATTTTTTTTTTTGTGATGTGTACAGATTTTCGCATACTAATTGTAAACATGAGAATGAAAAATGTAAACGTAATTTTAAACTTAATTTTAATCATATTCAAACTATTTTTAGTTTAGCCTTAATCTTCATTAACATTTCTTTTATAATATTACTACTTATAATTATAGATATTTTATATAAATATAGTTGTTAAAAATATTGTATGCAATCACCAGCTCCCTGTGGAACGAACCGGACTTACTAAAAACTACACTACTCTACGATTAGGTACACTGCCTATAAGTGTTGTAGCAAGGTTTAGGTATATCCATTCTATAAATAAATAAATAACTTGTGTAAAATTGTATCGTATTTAATAGTATTTCCTTGTAAAAATTAATAGTATTTTATACCCCTTCGCTTTAACATCAGTAGAGTAGTATAGTTTTTTGTAAGTTCAGTTCATTCCACAGGGAGACGGCTTATTTTACACTATATTTTAAACAACTATATTTGTACAAAATATATTTATTACAATTATTATTATTATAAAAAGGGGGTTTTACCGTTTAATGACTGGTTTATCGATTTTATATTTTAAGTGAAGCGTAAAGTAAATGACGATATTTAACTAACGATAAAATAAATAACAATAATTAAAATAACAATAAATAAAAGTACGAGGAAATATGAAATAAAATATATTATGCTTATTTAAACTTCCGTACTCATGATGTTTGACGTTTTGATTTTAATTTATTACCCTGGGTTAATTGTCCTTTGTCCTGGTTTATTTGAAACCTATCTGGTTTTTGCCCAAAATAGTTCATCGGTCATAATTATAAAATGCTCGTCAAATTAACCTTATTTCCGAAGTCAAATATTCCAACTAATTGGGGACTTAAACTGTAACAAGGTCTTAATACTTTGTTAATGATTACGCCAGGTTATCGACTGCGTGTAATCCAAGGTTTTAATACTTTGTTAACAATTACACCAATTACCCTTGAATGTAATCCACCCCTGTTTTAATGAGTCCATTGACTATTAATCCATTCTCGTGTCCGGTCAAATGAATAATTATTCGTATTTATAAATATCCCGCTCACCGTACCCAGTCAAGCGTATGTGGTTATATATAAATACGTCAAATTATAAATCTCTATGTTAAATTAACGAGATATCATTTAGTTAATATAAAGCCCATTAATAGCCCATAGTCCAATTTCCACAAGTGTTGGTCTTTTGTCCAAACCCCAATTATGGTCCAAAGTCCAATAACCCAGTCTTAATATTTAGTCCAACATCACGATTACTTCGGCTCAAATAAGCATAATAATAACTTAAGTATAATACATAATTGAAAAGGGAAAGTTTAACTTACAAAGAGTATTAATCGCGTAGCGTTACACGGACAGGGCTCCGACTTTAAAACCCGTAAAATACCCGTTACATTACCTAAACTAACTAATATAAAACTAAACTATATTATATATATATATATATATATATATATATATATATATATATATATACACATATATATATACATATATATATATATTACAGAGAGAGTAAGAGATTGATATTGGTGTGTGTAACTCGTCCGAAAAATGTTCAATTTATAGACTTGGCCAGGATTTCCCTTCCATGCGATCGCATGGATTTTTAGCTTCCAGGCCATGCGATCGCATGGCCAGCTGGATCAGACTACTTACTTGGCAAAAACGTAAGCGGCTCGATTATTTAATATATATAATATAATATATATAATTTTATATAATTATATATATATTCTATTATATTCTTGTGCATAGTTGACTCGTAATTTTAGGTCCATTGACTCGCCCGTTGATGCTCGGTTTATGTCTCAGTTCTGGATTTTCGAACGTCTTTTCGTACGCTTTAATATCTTATACTTTATGTTTAGCAACTTGTAATTTGCACAAAAAAATATTTTCCTTAACTCACAAAATCCGCGCAAGTCTTTAACTCACTTTTAGTGGTACTTTTGAGTGCACTATGGCTTTAGTGGCACTTTTCAAGCTTTAGTGGCACTTTTTCTTCAATTCTTTAATCTTCGTGCTTCGTCTTCACATTTATTTATTTAAATGATTACAACTTAAAAATAAGGAAATTACAACTAAAAATATTACATAATGGAATGATATTGCGACTAAATATATGTTCGTTAGGAGCAATATCAAATATCCCCACACTTGAACGTTGCTTGTCCTCAAGCAATACAGAACTTGAAATTAAATAACACTTCACTCTAATCACTTTTTTATTCTCACACTTTATACATCAGTGATTTTGATACGGCGGTATAAACAATGATAGTAACGATAGAACCATGGTTAAAGGTGGGTGTGCCATCCATAGTTGCCTCGGGTTCAGGTCAACGACACGTGCAATCAAATAGCCGATTTACTTTCGATTTCCAAAGCAAAGTGCATATTTGAAAGGCGGTTTAAAGTCCCACGTGACTATGAAAATTTAGATCCTTAAGGAAATTGGATCTTTATAAAAATATTTGATCTTTTTAAAATTCAAGCTAGCTTTTACTCTAGATAAGTTTTCCAGAATAACCCTTCACCGGCGTTTGCAAAATGTTTTTGTGGGTTGTGTGGGTTTCAGATTTGAAAATTTTAGTTCAAAACTTGCGGTTTTGTGTCACCCACTTGCTAACCTTGTATTAAGAAAGCAACACATCCAGAATACTTGCTCCGTATATTACCTTTCGGTAAACTACCGTTCGGTTGTAAAGGAAAGCGTTGAACAAGCAACTGTTAAGGCAATGTCTAATGACATGCAGATGTTCATGGTCCACAACATGTCGAATGCAATTACTATCCTTTGTAGGAGCAATAGTAAAGATCACCCTATAATATTTCGATCTGACACAAGGTCCTGTCTTCGACCATGCTATGAAACCACCATTCTTACGGTTGACACCCGATTTGGTTCAGGTGACCTAATGAATTCCAGGTGAATTCTTAGGATTTTACATTCAATGGTAATGAACGCATTGAAAATAGGTTTTCAGAAAATAAATCGGTTTTAAGTTTGATCAAAATATTTTCTCGTTCAAGCTCGAGTTTAGATATCATCGAATTCCATGAGTTTGTAATTCTCAATCTTTAAGGTCAATCTCAAGGATTGAGTAATATCAGGCTTAAAAGCTGATTTTTAATCTTTAAGGAGATTATCCTTTTTGGGGGTCTGATTCATTAGTCTTATCAAGCTAATTTGCATGGCACCCTCCCCATTTTACGAGACAGATCCTCTCATGGTTAGGATAAGTCTGACCACATGGTGACCCTGTTTGATGCTGAGGTCCGTGGATTTCCTGCTGATTTTAGAGATGACTTTTCTAGATTTTTCGTCAACCTACAGCTGGTCTGGACGACAACTTTTTGACCTAAATCAAGAAGCGCGTGTCTTTTTCGAAAGACTTTACTTCCTTTTAATGATGGAATTGATTCATCGTGTAGATCCATCTTTTCTTTCAAATGTATTACAATAAATCGGGTAAAACATTTAATTTAGTCCAAAACAAAAGCACCTGCAATAACTTTACAGAAACATGTGATAGATAGTTTTTAATTGAATAACTTAATACATTCTCCCCACACTTGGCTTTTATTTATTTCTTTCTTTGCCTTTTTATTCTCCTTTTTTCCATTTTAAATGAATTCAAGCATTTTAGGTTGTTTCTCAATTTATGTCCTTTCCGAGGTAACGATAATTTCGGTATTAACACCTAGTTTTTATCGTTCATAAATATGTATAAACATGATTTTGAATTCATTTAGTTGAAATTTTTTCAAATTTTCACAAAATTTGGCAAATAAACCAAGTGCAAACCCGAGAGAATTTATAACCCTTCCCCACACTTGAGATCATGCAATGCCCTCATTTGCATGAAATCGGACTATAATTATAAATTCATGAGGGTGATTAGTGTAGAAAAGTAGTTAAAGATACCTAGTTTCTAATTACAAAGCTCGTTGAATGAAAGATGGCGCGCCTCATCATTCATTCCTTTTGTTGCTTTATTACACACTTTTTTTTCTTCAAAAACGGTTGCTTTTCCGAATTGTTTGCTAATCTTTGAAAATGCGTCTTTTACCCTTACTCATCATGCATGTTTATTAACGAGTTATGCACTAACCCGTACCCCGAATTTAACGTTAAATGGGGTTAGACTTCCCCACACTTAGCTGATGACATGTGAAGTCGGTAGAATAAGTTCCACGAATTAAAATAGTGAGCCAGTTATTTACATCTCGGGTGGTGTATAATATATCAATGGGTTTAAAGTTTAGACCCACCCGATCGTCACTACTTAATTCTTTTTTAAGTGTAGCTTTTAGTAAATGGATATGTCACTTTTCTGGTTCTTGGTCAAATGGATCGTTATACACCGACATACATTTTTCTTTAGGGTGGACAATTCCTAATATTTCCTTTCGTTCATTCTCGGGATCAAAGTTTTCACCTCTATTACCCAATTGGGTGAAATCTGAGGTGTCAATATCTATTACAGCTCGTAGTTCATCTTCGGTAGATGACTCGTCTATTGAGAATATTGGGTTGGAAGGTTGTGGGATGGTGAATTTCGGGATCGAAGAAAATTCTTCTTCTTTAACGGTCCTTATTGGTCCCACCACTTTGGTCTCAGGGGTAAAATTTTCAACGTAATCGTTTTCCCAAGAGTACCAATTTGTCACCCTTACTTCTTCTTCATCCATTGATGGATCGATGATTTCGTCGGTAGAGTATAATGTGTCGATATGTTGTGAAATTGGTAAAACTGAATAAAAAGTATCATCTGGATAATTAGTGATTTCGGAGCGCTCGAATTCATCAAAATTCGATGATATGAGATTTTCGTGCACACGACTCCTCAGATCAACAAGTGTATAGTCTGATAGAGTTTCAGCTTGCCTATTTGCAAACTCTCTCATTTGTTCATTTTGTGCGTCAAATTCTTCGAGTTTGATTTTCATATGATCTAATAAATTTTCAGACACATAATTTTCCTCGTCCTCTGGTTGTTGAGTTTGGATATATTCTTGGGAATAATCCCAATTTGAATTGTGTTCCTCATAATCATTCCATTCAGGTTCCATGGGTGCATAATTTTCCATACGAACGTAATAATAACATTCCCATGTTGAGTGATAATCTCCACAGATTTCACAACCAGTTATTGTTTCGTTATTCGTGATCCAAGTTTGACCGAACAAATTTTCGTCAACACTCGTTTGAGAGTATTGATTTAATTGATTTCGTATGTCAGAAAGAGTTTCCAACAAATTCTTGAAATTTTCCATAATACACTTATTACCAAATTTTAGTTACAATGTGGTGCATTTACTAATTATCCTATTAGTTATAAAACTATAAAAATTATATAAGTTATCAAATTAATAGACTTTTCTGATTTTGCCCACATTTCGAATAGCCAATAGATGCAGCAGGTAGCCAGGACCCTTTAAATCGGATGCCCACAACTCGCCACTAACAAATCCAACTATTACTACGAACCAGAAAATTTTGGATGTCTAACAATTTAACCGCTTAAAATAATTTTTCGTTTAAATTTAAAGAAGATAAAAAACTATGTCCTAAAAACTATAGCGTAGAAATGAGAAAGAAAAAAAAAAGCGTCGAAAAATAAGAAGTCGAAAAACAAACATCGAAAAATAAAAAGTCAAAAAATAATAATAAGAAAGTAAAGCGTCGAAACTTAAAAGTCTAAAAACTAAATATGAAAAGTTTTGTATTCTACTTTCATGCATGTTCATAGAATGCAAATATAGTGGGTTTAATAACCATCTAGAAGCATATTCCAACAACCACGGCTCTGATACCATTGTTGGGATTTAACATGTTTCAAAGTCTTAAAACCATTTAAGAAATAAATAAAGCGGAAGCGTGTAAAACCGATTACAAATATGTTATTCTTTAACCGATTAAAGTCAAATTCCAATTCGGATCAAGTTGTGAAATATGCTTACAAACTACAAGTGGATTAAGAGATTATACCTACTCCAAGTTGGAGGTAACGAAGAAGATGATGATGAAGACAAGTTCCAAACGGATTAAACCTCAAGTTGTAATACCCCAAGCTTGACACCGACACCTTCTTGAATTTGGTTAGGATTTCTACACTTGAAATTACCCTTTTAAAACTCAAAAGAACCCTTTCTTGTTCTCTCTAAAAATTCGGCCAGCATCATGGTGAAAGGGAGAGAGAGAGTTTTAAATGTCTTGATATGTGTTTTGCATGTGTATCTAGTCCAAAATAAGGCTTGGTACATATGCATGTGGAAATGGGAAAAGTAGCCAATGAAAGGAGTCTTGGACATGCAAAACATCTGATGTGTGCAGCGGTGTATACGAAATAGATTATATTTTTATTACGAAATACGACGAAAAATGATACAAGTTTTAATTATTTATTTACAAATAGGATATACCTAAACTCTGCTACAACACTATAGGCAGTGTACCTAATCGTAGAGTAGTATAGTTTTTAGTAAGTTCGGTTTGTTCCACAGGGAGACGGCTTATTTTACACTATATTTTAAACAACTATATTTGTACAAAATATATATATTACAATTATTATTATTATAAAAAGGGGGTTTTACCGTTTAATGACTGGTTTGTCGATTTTATATTTTAAGCGAAGCGTAAAGTAAATGACGATATTTAACTAACGATAAAATAAATAACAATAATTAAAATAACAATAAATAAAAGTACGAGGAAATATGAAATAAAATATATTATGCTTATTTAAACTTCCGTACTCATGATGTTTGATGTTTTGATTTTAATTTATTACCCTGGGTTAATTGTCGTTTGTCCTGGTTTATTTGAAACCTATCTGGTTTTTGCCCATAATAGTCCATCGGTCATAATTATAAAATGCTCGTCAAATTAACCTTATTTTCGAAGTCAAATATTCCAACTAATTGGGGACTTAAACTGTAACAAGGTCTTAATACTTTGTTAATGATTACGCCAGGTTATCGACTGCGTGTAACCCAAGGTTTTAATACTTTGTTAACAATTACACCAATTACCCTTGAATGTAATCCACCCCTGTTTTAATGAGTCCATTGACTATTAATCCATTCCCGTGTCAGGTCAAATGAATAATTATTCGTATTTATAAATATCCCGCTCACCGTACCCAGTCAAGCGTATGTGGTTATATATAAATACGTCAAATTATAAATCTCTATATTAAATTAACGAGATATCATTTAGTTAATATAAAGCCCATTAATAGCCCATAGTCCAATTTCCACAAGTGTCGGTCTTTTGTCCAAACCCCAATTATGGTCCAAAGTCCAATAACCCCGTCTTAATATTTAGTCCAACATCACGATTACTTCGGCTCAAATAAGCATAATAATAACTTAAGTATAATACATAATTGAAAAGGGAGAGTTTAACTTACAAAGAGTATTAATCGCGTAGCGTTAAACGGACAGAACTCCGACTTTAAAACCCGTAAAATACCCGTTACATTACCTAAACTAACTAATATAAAACTAAACTATATTATATATATATATATATATATATATATATATATATATATATATATATATATATATATATATATATTATAGAGAGAGTAAGAGATTGATATTGGTGTGTGTAACTCGTTCGAAAAATGTAAAATTTATAGACTTGGCCAGGATTTCCCTTCCTTGCGATCGCATGGATTTTTAGCTTCCAGGCCATGCGATCGCATGGCCAGCTGGATCAGACTACTTACTTGGCAAAAATGTGGGCGGCTCGATTATTTAATATATAAAATATAATATATATAATTTTATATAATTATATATATATTATATTATATTCTTGTGCATAGTTGACTCGTAAATTTTAGGTCCGTTAACTCGCGCGTTGATGCTCGGTTTATGTCTCTGTTCCGGATTTTCGAACGTCGTTTCGTACGCTTTAAAATCTTGTACTTCATGTTTCGCAACTTGTAATTTGCACAAAATTTTTTTTCCCTTAACTCCCAAAATCCGCGCAAGTCTTTAACTCACTTTTAGTGAAACTTTTGAGTGCACTATGGCTTTAGTGGCACTTTTCAAGCTTTAGTGGCACTTTTTCTTCAATTCTTTAATCTTCGTGCTTCGTCTTCACATTTATTTATTTAAACGATTACAACTTAAAAATAAGGAAATTACAACTAAAAATATTACATAATGGAATGATATTGCGACTAAATATATATTCGTTTGGAGCAATATCAAGTCCAAATTCATGGACTTGATTAAAAAAGTTAACATAAATATGCCTTTTATTGATGTGATTGCAGGTATGCCAAAGTATGCAAGGTTTCTTAAGGATTTGCTAACTAACAGGAGAAGCTGGAGAACGTGTCTTCAGTCAGGTTGAATGTTACATGCTCAGCGGTAGTTGCAAATAAGCTTCACGAGAAACTTGAGGATCCTGGGAGTTTTACCATTCCTTGTTTACTTGGTAATTTAGATTGTGTGATGGCGTTGGCGGATTTGGGGGCTAGCATAAATTTAATGCCTTATTCTATTTATTTACAGGTAGACCCCGGGGAGTTGAAACCCATGCGTATGGCTATTCAGCTAGCTGACCGCTCTATTAAATTCCCTCATGGAATTATAGAGAATATGCTAGTTAAGACCGGGTCGTTGGTTTTCCCGACCGATTTCGTGGTTTTGGATATGGAGGTGGATGAAAGGATTCCACTTATTTTGGGTCGGCCATTTTTGAATACTGCTAGGTGTATCATCGATGTTTATGGCCAAAAGTTAACCCTTAGGATAGATGACTTGAGTGCAACATTCTCAATCGACCATGCTTTAAAATACCCTGCTTACACTAATGATACATGTTATTTTCTTAACACTGTGGATGTCCAGTCTGAGTTTTTGCAGGAATTTCTAGAGTTACAGGGTTCAGGAGAATGCTCATTGGTTGAAATTGATGAAGAGTTGCAGGTTGAGGAGGTGGATATTTTAACCGCCTTGATGGTAAACGGCTTTGAGCCGACTGAGGAGGAGTTCAAAGAACTCGATCGTGATGATGATTACCGGAGAAAGTCTTCAATTGAAGAACCTCCCGAGTTAGAATTGAAGCTACTTCCAGATCACTTGGAATACGCTTATTTGCAGGAGGAATCTAAGCTCCCGGTAATTATTTCTTCTTCTTTTACTAAAGGTCAGAAAACTGAGCTTGTAACCATGCTAAAGGCCCATAAACCGGCCATTGCGTGAAAAATTCACGACATCAAGGGTATTAGTCCCTCCTATTGCACCCACAAAATCCTAATTGAGGATAACTACAAACCTGTGGTGCAACGTCAAAGGAGGTTGAACCCGCAAATGCAAGATGTCGTGAAGAAAGAGATCGTGAAGCTCCTCGATGCAGGTCTGATTTACCCGATTTCTGATAGTTCGTAGATTAGCTCGGTACACTGTGTACCTAAGAAAGGTGGTATGACTATTACCACCAATGATAAAAATGAGTTAATTTCCACTCGGACTGTCACGGGGTGGCGTGTTTGTATTGACTATCGTAAGTTGAACGATGACACACGCAAAGACCACTTCCCGTTACCTTTCATGGATCAAATGCTAGAGAGGTTAGAGGGAAACAGCTTTTATTATTTTCTTGATGGTTTTTCGGGCTATTTCTAAATTCCTATCTCGCCCGAGGACCAGGAGAAAACCACTTTCACGTGCCCGTATGGCACATTCTCATACCGTCGCATGCCCTTTGGCCTTTGTAACGCTCCGACCACTTTTCAAAGGTGCATGATGGCCATATTCCATGATATGATAGAAGATTGCATGGAGGTGTTCATGGATGACTTTTCGGTCTTCAGTGACACTTTCGATTTCATGCCTTCTTAATTTAGAACGGATGTTGGTAAGTTGTGAGAAATTAAATCTTGTGCACAATTGGGAAAAGTGCCATTTCATGGTACAAGGGGGCATAGTTCTAGGGCAAAAGATTTCTAGGAACGATATTGAGGTGGATCCCGCAAAGGTAACTGTTATTAAGAACCTTCCACCTCCCACCAATGTTAAGGGTGTTCGGAGTTTTCTCGGGCACGCCGGTTTTTACCGGCGGTTCATTAAGGATTTTTCCAAAATCGCTAACCCGATGAACAAACTCCTCAAAAAGGACACACCTTGGAACTTCTCCGAAGAGTGCCAAAAGGCATTCGAACTTCTTAAGGAGAAACTCATCAATGCACCTATCATAATTGCTCCAAATTGTTCCCTTCCGTTCGAGCTTATGTGTGATGCGTCCGATTTTGCTGTTGGCTCTGTTTTGGGCCAAAGGGTTGAGAAACATTTCTGACCCATCTATTATGCAAGCAAGACCTTGCAAGGAGCACAGTTGAATTACACTACCACTGAAAAAGAGCTCCTTGTTGTAGTCTTTTTGTTCGATAAGTTCTGGTCCTACTTAGTCTTGTCTAAGACTATTGTTTTTACGGACCATTCTACTCTAAAGTACCTATTATCGAAACCAGATGCCAAACCTCGACTGCTTAGATGGATCTTGCTTTTGCAAGAATTCGATATCGAGATCCGGGATAAGAAGGGTGCTGAAAATCTCGCGGCCGACCACTTTTCTAGACTCGAGAATCTGAATCTCGAAGTTCTTCATGAGTCAAGTATTCATGATGATTTTCCCGATGAGTATCTCATGAAGTTGGATAAAGTGGATGAGCCATGGTATGTGGACATAGCTAATTTTCTCGTTGGGGGGTTCTTAGAGAAAGGGTGGTCACATCAAAAGAGGAAGAAATTCTTCAGTGACCTTAAACACTTTTTCTGGGAAGACCCCTATCTTTTTCGTTGTTATCCGGATGGAATCATTCGTAGGTGCATTTCCGGTAAAGAATGCACTCGTATTTTGTTGGAATGCCATCGTGGTCCAACTGGTGGGCATTTTGGTCCCCAAATCACGGGGAAGAAGGTTTATGAGGCCGGTTTCTATTGGCCTAGTATTTTTAAGGATGCCCTTTCCGTTTGTAACTCTTGTGATGCTTGTCAACAGGCAGGACAAATCACCAAACTTGACGAAATGCCTCAACAAAGCATCCAAGTATGCGAGGTGTTTGATGTTTGGGGAATTGATTTCATGAGCCCGTTTCCGAAATCTCATAATTATCTTTACATACTCGTTGCAATCGATTATGTGTCCAAATGGGAGGAGGCAAAACCTCTACCTACTAACGATGCACGAGTTGTAATCACAAATTCTGGATCATTATTCGCTTGACTTGAAGTCAGGAAGAGAAAACAAAAGCATAGAGCTTCGAAATATAAGGGAGAATATAAAGCCCGATAACAACACATAAATTACAAACCGTGTATATCAATGTTTATCACAACATAAAGACACGGGAGAATTAAAAACATTATAACCCCAAGGGCGAAGTAGAAGAAAACAGATTTCTCCGGTGGTAATTGGAAGAGGAGAATGATTGTTGCGATAGTAAGAATAAGGACAAGAATCAGAACTGGATTAAGCATTTTCACAATATTTTGGATGTATGAACTAAGAAAGAAAGTATAAGAATGGTGAGAAAAATGGAACGGAAGAGTTTAATTTATAATGGAAATATCAGACAGAGTAATCGAGGTAGATCACTGTATTTAATTATAGAGATTCTATTTTCCTTATTCGCCGAAGAATCAAATCTTTTAGATTTTGAAATTTTTTTTTTAAATCCCTTGAATTCCGGAATTCAACCAAGACAATGCCAAAAGCTATGACGCACCTTATTTTTCTAAATTCAACCCTGTTTACTTCAAAAGCTAAGGAAAATCTTATTTTCTTCAATTCACTCTTTTGCGATAGCTTCACTCGTATTCTTAGAATAATCGAATTATTTTATCATTATTATTCAATAATGATAAACCTCTCATTATTAACTCATAATGGTCATGAAAACATTTTTATTGCAAGCCATGACCACCTCACTTAAATTTCGGGACGAAATTTCTTTAACGGGTAGGTGCTGTGATGACCCGGGAATTTCCGATTAAATTTAAACTTAATCTTTATATAAACTCGACATGATAAGCGAAGTCTGTAATGTTGAGTCTCAAACCTTTTGAACTGTTTTCTTGCATCCAGTCAATTTCGACTATTCCCGACGATTCACGAACAATAGTCGTAAATATATATATATATATATATATATATATATATATATATATATATATATATATATATATATATATATATATATATATATATATATATATATATATATATATATATATATATATATATATATATATAAGTTTAAATAATAAATCGAAATGATAAAATATAGATTAATCAATTGGGTTAATTATGTAATGTATTACACAAGATAAAATTTTGTTAATAATAAAAATATATATATATTTTGTATAATTATTATTAAGTGTATTATATAAATAATAAGTATTCAATGAAAGTTAATATATAATATATATTACATAAGTAATGATACATATATATAATACAAATATAAATATAGACTATATAATAATATTGTTAATACTTCCAGTATTAATATCAATATTAATATGATTAATAAATTATAGATGTGAACTTAATATATATAGATTAATAAAGTATTATTACGTAGTATTATTGATATTATTGATATTAATAATATTAGTATTATTAGTACTATTGATAATAACAATATTATAGTTATGCATTTTATGATAATTATTATCATTATCATTAGTAATATCATTATTATAAATTTGTCTTATTTTAATATTAAGAGTATTATGATTATAGTTAAATTTAATATTAAAACTAATTACAATGAAAATAAATAAATATAATAGATATACAAATACTGTGATATGTGAATACAAATATATATATATATATATATATATATATATATATATATATACTACTGTGAGATATATACAGATATAGATATTCAGGAAAATTAGTATTATTTATTATTATTATTATTATTATTATTATTATTATTATTATTATTATTATTATTATTATTATTATTATTTGTAATATAATTATAATTATTAATTATTTATCATAAATATATAAAATCAATATCAGATTCAGTTCATATATAAATCATCTGCAGTTGATTTTTAATTTCCTGTCTATAAAATCGAACCCTCATCACCTTAAGACAATCAATTAAAAACAAAATCAGTTAGGAGTCACATTCGATTAGTACTTTGTAATCTTTTTCAGATTCTGTCAATTTTGTCTGATTAATAAAAAAAATCAACATTTATATTCAGTATATAATCCAAACGATTTCTGTTAATTATTTAATCAATCAACCCACCACTACCATTATCACTTGTAATTAACATTAACAGCTTCACATTGTCAATTTAAAAGATTTTTTTTAAAACACCCAGTCATAATACTCTGTTCGTAGTTCATTTATTTTAAAACTCCAGTTTCGATTAAATTCCAAAAATCTAAAAATGTGATCTTATTAGGAATCTCATATATTAACTTTCTGCCAAATTTCATGTCTCAATTCCTAATAACGAATACAAATTCGTGAGTCAAAGTTTTGAAAACAAAAAGTCAACCGATGTGTTCTTGATTAAATTCGAGTTTAATGTTATGTTTTGAGTGTAATTGATGGTGGAGAAAGTTTTTAGGAAGGATTTGAAACACAATTTGGGTTGTGAACTTTATCTAAAACATCACGAAAATCAAAATCAAAAATTTTCTTTTGTTCTTCATCCACGAACACAGGTACTGTGTTTATTTATTTATTTATTTTTTATTTATTTATTTCTTTTTAAATTTATATAACCACTAATATTATTGTGTTATGATTATTTTAAAAAGTATCAAGAAATCGGTTCATTATTTTGTTTTAAAACTGCTGTAGTCGATTGGAAATTTGTAAAGAAGTAGAAAAGGGAGAATCAGTTAATAAGGGTTAAAGCTAATTAAATTCTATTTTAAATCAGAAAAACAGATATAGTTAAACGGTTAGAGGGTGTTGATAGGGAACGAGAGGTCGGGGGTTCGAGCCCCGGCATGAGCTGCTATTTCTTTTTAAGCCACTTTCCCTTAAGGTAGTATTTTATTTATTATTGTTATTATTTTTATTGTTATTGTTATGTTACTAATATTATTAGTAATTGTTATTATTACTACAAGTATTATTATTACTAAAGTTATTATTATTATTATTATTATTATTATTATTATTATTATTATTATTATTATTATTATTATTATTATTATTATTATTATTATTATTATTATTATTATTATTATTATTATTATTATCATTATCATTATCATTAGTATTATAACTGTTAATATCTTTATTCTAGTACTATTATCATAAATACTTTTCAAACCAAAGAAAATTATATAAGAATATATTTATTATATAAGTGTACTAATATTACATGATATTATGTTTTAACTAATATAATGGCATATGTATCATTATAACGTTAATTAAATTATATATCAAATGAACATTATAATATATGATAAATATTAATAAAATTATATATATAAATATTAATCTTAATACAAAATTAAAGATATATAAATTCAATTACAAGGATATGTATTAATGAATATACAAATGATATAGGTTCGTGAATCCGAGGCCAACCTTATATTTGTTCAATGTCGCCATATGTATTTTTACTACAAAATACATTAGGCGAGTTCATTTGCTCCCTTTTACTCTTTACGTTTTTGGGCTGAGAATACATGCAAATGCTTTATTAACTATTTTACAATATTTATATGTGTGAGTTTCATTTGATTCCCTTTTACTCTTTATATTTTTGGGACTGAGAATACATGCGCTGTTTTTACAACTGCTTTATTAAATGCTTTTGAAATATATTTTGAACTGCGAATACATGAAATGCTTTTATAAATGTTTGACGAGATAGACACATGCAAAACATTCCTCGAATGAATTATTATGCAGACAGAAGTTCTGTGGATTATTGTTGAATTATGTGGACATGATAATTGCCACCGTTGAATTATGTGGACATGATAATTGCCACCATTGAATTATGTGGACATGATAATTGCCACCAATTAATATGAATGTTATGTATCGAGAGAATGATTTTATACACAGGTTATGTGTATGTTATTTTTGTGCACGAGATATGTGTACGGTTACTAAGATTTATGAAAGATGATTTCGTACACGAGAAAGGTGTACTGTATTTAAAAGATATCGCATGTACATTACAGGTGGGTATAGGATTCGGGCCCATTTGTACCATGCAGGATTTAAATCTTGTGGTCTATCAAAATGATGAATTTTATTGTTTTATGATAAATTTATGAACTCACCAACCTTTTGGTTGACACTTGAAAGCATGTTTATTCTCAGGTACGAAAGAAATCTTCCGCTGTGCATTTGCTCAATTAGAGATATTACTTGGAGTCATTCATGTCATATTTCAAAAGACGTTGCATTCGAGTCGTTGAGTTAATCAAGATTATTATTAAGTCAATTATAGTTGGATGTATTATGAAATGGTATGGATACTATCAACTTTCGATGAAAAGAAAGTCTGTCTTTTAAAAACGAATGCAATGTTTGTAAAATGTATCATATAGAGGTCAAGTACCTCGCGATGTAACCAATTATTGTGAATCGTTTATAATCGATGTCGACTTCGTCCGGACTGATTAGGACGGGTCACTACAGTTGGTATCAGAGCGGTGGTCTTAGTGAACCAGGTCTTGCATTAGTGTGTCTAACTGATAGTTGTTTAGATGTATTAGTGGGTCTGGACTTCGACCGTGTCTGCATGTCAAAAGTTTTGCTTATCATTTTTGTCGAAAATCGTCTGCTTATCATTCTTAGGGAATCACTTGCTTATTATTCTTAGTCTAGACACATTTTACTGCATCGACTGCATGAATAGTGTATAGACGAAATTCATATCTTATCGTATCTGCTAATTTACATATTAGCTTATCTGTTATTGTTACCCTTGCCTGACAGCTTCCGTAGATTCCTCCGCAACTTATGGGATTTTAGTATTATATATGCATATATAAATTATGTATTGCAGGGTACTAATCTACATCCTATAATCTATTTCTTATCGAAAATCCTTCATCTGATCGTACGAAATGAATCCCTCAACCAGTTCGAGTCCCTCAGATTTCGATAGCTATTCCAATAGTTATTCAGACAGCTATTCCGACATGGATGTTCACCTAAGCTCCGAAAGCAGCGTCACCAGAATGAATCAACCAATCAGCCATCCCAAATTTATCTGATGGGTTCGTAGTCGACTTAATCAATGGAGACGTGAAGAAGGCGATCATTTCCACCAACCAAATTACCCTCTTGATGATGAACCTAAAGCACTTACCGGTGAACCAGCCCGAAATACCATTTTCACCCTCATTTCCCGAATATCTCGTCATGATTACATACTATCTCATATTTTATATCTTATTCATTCGCTCGTTCTTACCGACAATCATCCCGGAGTAATCGAAGAAGTCAACGAGCTTCGCGCCTGAGTAATAATTTTTGGAAAATATGGTACAAAATATACCAACTTCAGCAACATCACCGCCACCAACAGTATCATCAGTAACAGCACCCGTACCATCAATAACATACGCCTCAACATCTCATTCAGTACCTCGAGTACAATCATCGTTCTACGTATCATTCTACATCATTTATCTTCGTTCGACATGGCGATTATGTAATCTCTAATGTCTAGAGATTATATATTCTTATTCTAACGGTAAATAAAATGAGTTTAATATTATATTGACTCATTAGATTCATGATTACATCTGAAGAAAATATATATGTATATATGTTTTCATAAAGATTGTAATTAAAAATTCTTTCGTACAAACTAATAATGATGAAAATATTTTAACGGGTAGGTAATACCCGAGGAATATTTAGTTTTCATATTATTAAATTACACTGTACATTCTTTCAATTCTGATTCAACATTCATTTACTATTCTACCAACATCTACAGATATACGAATACGTTCACCGCAGAATAACTATTTTCATCCAATTTCATATTTGGATTTTGATTTATCAGAATCCAACAAGTGGCATAATGAAGAAAACATTGGACAAAATAAAATTTGTTAGAAACAAACAAATTAACTATGAAAAATTTTGGTAAGAATCCACGCTAACTGTTCCTAACTAATTGCTCCTAGCTAACTGATTACATTTTATTTATCGCAATTTAATTATCGCAATTTACATTCTCGCAATTTTATCTATTGTCATTTAATTTCTGTTATTTACTTACGCACTTTATTTATCGTCATTTAATTTCTGTTATTTATTTTTACGCACTTTACATATCGGGACACGTATACAAGGTTTTGACATATCATATCGACGCATCTATATATATTATTTGGAATAACCATAGACACTCTATATGCAGTAATGCTGAAGTTAGCTATACAGGGTTGAGGTTGATTCTACAATAATATATATATAGTTTGAGTTGTGATCGAGTCTGAGACATGTACACGGGTCACGATACATATTAATTAATTCATATATTATAAATTAAAATATATATGAATTATTGGACTGTTTACTGTGGACTAATAATTTTGGACAATTAAAATGAATTAAAATATTGATTATAACATATGAAACTAAACAATTCTTCAAGTTTGCCACTTGATTTCGTCTTAAACCTCATTTGTATCTTGACGATTACAATCTGCATTCCAATCTTTCATGATTCTTGAAGACACCTCAATCCAGAGAATGAACCAACCGTACTTCATCTACAGAAGAAAAGATTGATGCATATAGTTATGCATATATGAATAATTATATATGTAAACAATCATATATAATAAATTAAATATATTAAGGAACTGTCATATGATACAATTATTATGAAAGATAACTTAAAATAACTAAAACTTGTTATTTTAATATATAGGGTAAATTGAACATAAAGGGTTTCGAACATCATTGGTCAACGTTAACAAAATATTAAATGTACGGTGTTATACTTTGAATTTATTATTTTAATAATTAATACTGATCTAAGTAATACCACTTAATGTTTAAAAACCTAATTATAGATATAATGATGTGAATATGTACATATATATATGTATGTATATATAAAATTTTATACATAATTATTACTATATGTATAATGTTAAAATGTACAAATATTAAATATATAACATATACTATATAAACATTTAATATTATAAAATTTATAGTATATATAAAATAAATATATGTAATTACAAGTTGAAAATATAATTGTTATAGTAATATTATTATTATTTTCATTATTACTATTAATATCAATATTAGTTTTATGTGAAGTAAAATAAGATATATTTCAAACCTTTCATGATTCTTGAAGACACCTCAATCCAGAGAATGAACCAACCGTACTTCATCTACGGAAGAAAAGATTGATGCATATAGTTAAACCTTTCATGATTCTTGACGACCCGAAAATTTCCGACCAAATTTAAACTTAATCTTTATATGATTTTGATACGATAAGCATAGTCTGTAATGTTGAGTCTCAGAAATTTTGAACTATTTCGTATATCCAATTGACTTTCGACCACTCTCGACGATTCACGAACCTTATAATTGTAAACAGAAATGTATATATGAATAATTATATATGTAAACAATCATATATAATAAATTAAATATATTAATGAACTGTCATATTATACAATTATTATGAAAGATAACTTAAAATAACTAAAACTTGTTATTTTAATATATAGGGTAAATTGAACATAAAGGGTTTCGAACATCATTGGTCAACGTTAACAAAATATTAAATGTACGGTGTTATACTTTGAATTTATTATTTTAATAATTAATACTGATCTAAGTAATACCACTTAATGTTTAAAAACCTAATTATAGATATAATGATGTGGATATGTACATATATATGTATGTATATATAAAATTTGATACATAATTATTACTATATGTATAATGTTAAAATGTACAAATATTAAATATATAACATATACTATATAAACATTTAATATTATAAAATTTATAGTATATATAAAATAAATATATGTAATTACAAGTTGAAAATATAATTGTTATAGTAATATTATTATTATTTTCATTATTACTATTAATATCAATATTAGTTTTATGTGAAGTAAAATAAGATATAACAAAATCTATTAATTAAAATGTATCTACAAATATACATATATAAAGTATATATGGAACATAGTTACTATTTAGTTTTAACACTCGTTTGTCATCTCATTGATATTAAACTAGTTAAAATACAAAATTTATAGCGATTAATTATATATAAACAATTGTAGATTATATATATACATTATAGTATTTAGTATATTATATCTAAGTTCTATACATAATTATTATGTACCTTGTAATATATATAAATATTGTATGTAAAAACTGATATTTTTATGTAAATATTTATAAGTTATTATATAGTTATTATAGGGATATAATTATTATTATTATCAATGTAATTATATGTAATGATACCGCAACCCGCATGCGCACCTCATATGCATGCGGGCGCTTAATAGTGTGAGTATGCGTGTACTTGTGTGCGCTATGTGGTATGCGAATTGTATCTGATTCCTTTATTCCTGGTACGGCGGTTGCTTAGCTGTCAAGTAAATATCTTTTCCATAATTATATCCGTGATTCGGGGGAGTCAGTTATGGATGAGATTAACGTGATCTGGGACGGTTCTAGAATTAGGGTTTGCCTATAAATACAAACCCTAATCATCATTTACCAGACACGGCATATTACGTAACTATCGCACACGAGATACATTACGCAAAACAGCATCATTCAGCATCTCTTCAAGGTTAACAGGTTAGTCTTTCGTAAGCTAGTACCTACGACCTTATTTGGGGCCTCTTGATCGACGACCGTTATCAGAGGCGGACTTAATCACTTGGCCACCCTGCCGACATCATCATGTCGGCCAGGGTTATTCACGGTAGCTGGACCGGAGAGCCACGTTCTAAGATCCTTAAACCCCTCCTTATGTATTGAGCAGGCATATTAAACCCCACGGTTAAAATATGCATGATCAAGTGGTGCTTTCATTGAGAGTCGAATTAATTCAAGACTGTTTAGTTGCTTTTTCTTTTAAGGTTTTGAATTGTATGACTCGTTATTTACAAAATTTTTGAATTTTTTCTTTAACAGTATCATGACTTCCGAGGAATCATCGGAACATACCCAAACAGATGTTCAGAACGCACCGTCTGGTAGTCAACAGACACTGGTTATGACTACGGGGGCCGCTATTCAGGCGGGGTACACGATGTACCCTCCACCTATATCCGGCGAACCCTTTCAGAGGTACAAGCCGATAAATTCAGACGGGGTTACACCGCCAAGAGCAAACTCACCAGTCACAACCATGCGGCTGGACTTTTCGTCAGTGGATCCAAGGGTCATCTTTACAGGCACTAGCGGTGGAACAACGGGGCTGCATGTGGTTTGCTGCGGCCAGGTACCTATTTACAGTACCACTGTTTCAATACCTCTGCATACGCAGAGCATTCAGCAGAATTTGTCATTTACACCGTTGCAACCTTGGCAACCACCGCGCACAGGAATGATAAAGGGAAATCAAGTGGCAATTATCGAAATAATAATCAGCGCGGCATCAATAATCAGAACTATGCGCTGCTCAAAAGTTTGTCCAAAACGCCCAAGGAAATTTTGGCAACGGAGCCAGTATGCGCGACCTTCGCGGTTCCAACTCCACTTACAGAATTTGGCAAGCGGGAAAAAACAAAGTATTGTGAATTTCATGACGATTATGGTCACGACACCAATATAGGTGGTGAATAAGCAGATATTACCAACTCCTCTATATATCATTATCTTCTTTCACTTTTTATGTTATACTCGTGATTCACAGATCGATCCTTTCCTATCTGTCACACTCAATTAATCGATTACAGCTACCAATTCTTGTTATATACTGATTGTACCTGCTCAACGTAGGAATTAAAAACAGAAAGTTTAGAAAACTAGTACGGTCATCTCTGTTACTCGACTTTATTACCAAAAACTCGAAATCCAATTCCATTTAAAAATCCACAAATACAATTTTGTTAGGAATATTTCGTTGAAGCTATCTGGTAAATTTCAACTCTTAATCTTTCAAAATGAGTTTGAATTTAAGAGTCAAAGTTTTGTTTTAAAAAGTCAAACGAATCGTTCATCGCGAAATTTGAATTATTGTTTGTGTTTCAGGGTAAATTGAGGATTTCAATAGTTTGTATACATGATTTACAAACTATTTTATGTAGTAACCATAATCTATTACGTACCCTAATTCAAAAACTAAATTTTTTTTATATATAAACCGTGAGCTGCTGTGCAGCATTTTAATTTTTTTTTATTTTTTTCGGTTTCAAGTAATTCAGAAATATAGATGGATTGTTTAGATGTTGTTGGATAAGCGTAAAACAAATAATCAATTAGAAGCTAGAAGAATGTTTGATCAAGTAGAAACTGAGGAAGAAGAAAAAGGGAAAAACATATTAGAACGGGTTATAGTTTATTTAGTTTAAGTACTAATCAGAAAACCTGAGATGGTGTATTGGTTGAGGTGTTGGTTGGATTAACGAGGGGTCTCGGGTTCGAGCCCCGTCTGTGACAAATCTTTTTATAAGGGTTCACATTATGAGGTAGTTATTCTATTTTATTAATATAACTTCCTTATTATTATTGTTATGATATTATTATTATTACTTTGATTATTATTAATAAATATTATTATTGTTATCATGTTAAATAAGTATTAGTAACAAAATGATTAATAATATAATTGATGATATTATCATTATATTTATTATTACCAGTATATTCATTATGAATTATTAATATTATCATTACTATATTTTTATTATTATTAGTATTATTATTATTATTAATATCATTATTAACACTTTTATCATTATTATTACCAATTACCAATATTAGTATTATCATAAATATTAATTTCATAAACAAATGATTTTTATATGAAAATATATGTTATATATATAACTTAACTATATTTATATTTTTATATGTAAAATGAATATATTAGTTAAATAATGAAATATATAAGTTATTAATATAAAAACCATATCAATAATAATAAAATGTATATTTGTTCGATTACGATTATATGTTTTAATAGATATACAAATGATATAGGTTCGTGAATCCGAGGCCAACCCTATACTTATTCAATGTTGTTATATGTATTTTTACTACAAAATACATTATGGTGAGTTTCATTACTCCCTTTTTATATATATTTTTGGGCTGAGAATACATGCGCTGTTTTATAAATGTTTTACGAAATAGGCACAAGTACTAAAACTAATTCTATGTGGGTTAAACCAGAAATATACCCTTAGCTTGGTAACATTAAACTACTTGTCTATGTACGGTAGGCACGAATCCTAAAGATAGATCTATTGGGCCTGACAAACCCCATCCTGACTATGGGATGCTTTAGTACTTCGAGGTTATTTTAAACACACCTAATCTGGTGTACTTCAGAGGATAAAACATGAATGTTAAGGCTTGTTACCGGGTGCCTACAACTTATAGAATACTTTTATACACTTGCGAGTGTACATATATTTATAAACAAAATTCTTGTGGTCTATTAATATATTGAAATGATTGTTATGATAAACTTATAAACTCACCAACCTTTTGGTTGACACTTTTAAGCATGTTTATTCTCAGGTACGAATTAAGTCTTCCGCTGTGCATTTGCTCATTTTAAAGATATTACATGGAGTCATTCAAGACATATAGAGGTCTGTACCTCGCAATGGAACCAGTTGTTAAAGACTTAGTCCAGGTGGATTAGGATGGTCTTAGCGAACCAGGTCTTGCATTAGTGTCTCTAACTGATAGTTGTTAAGATACATTAGTGAGTCTGGACTTCGACCGTGTCTGCATGTCAAAAGTTTTGCTTATCATTTCGTGTCAAAAATTACCTGCTTATCATTCTTAGGGAATCACTTGCTTATCATCTAAAGTCTAGACACGTCTTACTGCCTCTATTGCATAGACAGTGTATAGATAAATTCATATCTTAGCGTATCTATTATTATTTCCTTTACCTGACAGCTTCCGTAGATTCCTCCGTAACTTATGGGATTTTAGTGTTATATATGCATATGTAAACTATGTATTGCAGGGTACTAATCTACATCCTATAATCTATTTCTTATCGAAAATCCTTCATCTGATCGTACGAGATGAATCCCTCAGCCAGTTCGAGTCCCTCAGATTCCGATAGCTATTCTAATAGTTATTCCGATAGCTATTTCGACATGGATGTTCACCTAAGCTCCGGAAGCAGCGTCACCAGAATGAATCAACCAACTAGTCATCTTCAATTCATCTGATGGGTTCGTAGTCAACTTAATCAATGGAGACGCACAGAAGGCGATCCTTTCCACTAATCGAATTCACCTCTTGATGAAGAACCTGAAGCACTTATCGGCAAACCTATTCGTAACAACATTTTCACCCTCATTTCCCGAATATCTCGCCACGACTATATCATAACTCAGATTCTAAACCTTATTCATTCGCCCGTTCTTACAGAAAATTATCCCGGAGTAATAAGTCAACGAACTAAGCGCCCGAGTTGTAGCCTTGAAAAATATGGTGCAAAACGTACCAGCTTCAACAACATCAACGACACCAACAGTACCATCAACATCAATACTAGTACCACCAACAACCCAAGTCCAACATCTCACACCTCAACATCTCATTCTGTACCTCGAGTATAATCATCGTTCTCCGTATCGTTCTACACAAATTATCTTCGTTCAGTATGGCGATTATGTAATCTCTAATGTTTTAGAGATTATATATTCTTTTTCTAACAATAAATCAAATGAGTTTAATATTATATTAACTCATTAAATCCATGATTACATATGAAGAAAATATATATGTAAGTATATTTTCATAAAGATTGTAATTAAAAATTCTTTTGTACAAACTGTTGATGGTGAAAATATTTTAACGGGTACGTAATGCCCGAGAAATATTTAGATTCCACATTAATAAGTTACACTGTACATTTTTCGAATCTGATTCAACAATCATTTACTATCTTACTTACATCCACATATATACGTATTCGTTCACCACAGAATAACCATTTTCATTCAAATTCATATTTGAATTTTGATTTATCAGAATCCAACAAGTGGCATAATGAAGAAAACATTTGACAAAATAAAATTTATTAGAAACAAACAAATTAACTATGAGAAATTTTGTTAAGAATCCACGCTAACTGTTCCTAGCTAATTGTTCCTAGCTAACTAATTACATTTTATTTATCGCAATTTAATTATCGCAACTTACATTCTCGCAATTTTATTTATCGTCATTTAATTTCTGTTATTTACTTTACGCACTTTATTTATCGTCATTTAATTTCTGTTATTTATTTTTATGCACTTTAAATATCGGGACACGTATACAAGGTTTTGACATATCATATCGGCGCATCTATATATATTATTTGGAATAACCATAGACACTTTATATGCAGTAATACTGGAGTTAGCTATACAGGGTTGAGGTTGATTCTACAATAATATATATAGTTTGAGTTGTGATCGAGTCTGAGACATGTACACGGGTCACGATACGTATTAATTAATTCGAATATTGTATATTAAACTATATATGAATTATTGGACTGTCAACTGTGGACTATCGACTGTGGACTAATAAGATTGGACAATTTAAAATGAATTAAAATATTGATTATAACATATGAAACTAAATATTTCTTCAAGTTTGCCACTTGATTTCAACTTAAACATCATTTGTATCTTGACGATTACAATCTGCGTTCAAACCTTTCATGATTTTTGAAAACACCTCAATCTAGAGGATGAACCAACCGCACTTCATCTACGGAAGGAAAGATTTATGCATATAGTTATGTATCTGAAAACACTCGGAACCTGAGTAAACGTTTAACACATATCAGTGCTAGCTCCTTTGGCCTTGTTATTACCGAAAATAACATTTCAATTCTTTTCAACTTAGTCAATTTTATCACAGCTCCAACAAGTCAACTTCGACTTTTCATTCAAAACAACCTTATTATAACTTGGATATATATGTGTGCTCATTTATTGTTACCAGAGAACCTTTTATATTCCACCATACTACCATCAGCGTTTAATCGTCTAAAAACACATTCTCTTGAAACCACCTCGGATTGATAACCGATGATTCAGAAATCATAGCATTGAATGCAGAGGAAACAAAAAAATGGTAGATGGTCTAAACGGCCAAAAGTTTGATGATAAAGAAAGGAGTGTTAGGAACGCTCGATAGAAAATTTGGTACTGAAAAACAGATTGAGCTAACCATGAAGGAGACCAAGGACAAATACAAGAACGAAACCCTATATTCAAAGAATCCAGGTAATACTGGATCCGATGAAATCTTTAGAGAATATCTTGCTCCGAAGTCATGTTAAAATCTTGCGGAAAATTTTTCTTCATCAACCTTCGAACTTAGAAATTCCAAAATATCATCATAAATATCTTCGATATTTCTGAGGATATTTTCATAAATATTCTTGTCCGAAATTATCTACCTCTTCGTGTTTTCTGTATTCCATTATATTGGAAACTTCTGTAAAATCTAAGTATAAATTATGAATGAATGGTGGAGAAGTGTTGGGAATTGAAGCATGGTTTAGTATAATATAATGACGCCCGGCCAACGTGATTATATTACAGTAAGTCATGCTGAGTTTCTAAGGGAACGTGATGATGGTTTACAGATCATGCCCTCATCATGTACCATGTTACATAACTCTTTCATTCTACTTAACCTCTGAACATATCAAGAAAATATATTCTTGATAGTTCCATTCTCAGGGATTTTGATAAATTTGAAAATCAAATCTTGCTATCACGTTCCTTCCTGCTTAAAACATTATAATCATTCAAAACTCTATATCTACGAATTCTGGACCATTACTCGCCTTATTAGAGGTCGGGAAGAGAATAAAAAGACAAAGAGCTCCAAAATATAAGAGAAAATATGAAGCCCAATAACAACGTGGAGGTCACAAACCGTAGATATTAATATGAATAACAATATAAAGATTCGGGAGAACTAAAAATACTATAAGCCCAAGAGCATAGTAGAAGTAGACAGATTCCTCTAGTGGTAGATGAAAAAGGAGGATAACTGATATGAAAGTCAGGAATATATCCAGAATTAAAACTGGATGAAGTATATTAACTGATGATTTTGAAATATTAGTTACAGTATAGCAAAAGGGAGAGGTGAAAAATAATGGAACGGAAGAAGTTCATTTATAGTGGAAATACCAGACAAAGCAATCGAGACTGATGATCACATTTAATTATAGAGATCTTAATTTTCCTTAATCGCCAAAGAATCAAATCTAATAGATTTCGAAGATTTTCTTTAATCCCTTAAATTTCGGAAATCAACCATATCTATGTCAAAAGATTTGACGAAACACTATTTACTCATTTCACTCTTTTGTGATAACTTCACTCATACGCTTCGAGTAATCGAATCATTTTATCCATATTACAATATGAAAATAAAATTCTACTCCATTAACTCATATTCGTCATGAAAACATTTTTATGGTTAACCATGACGACCTTACTCAAATTTCGGGACGAAATTTCTTTAACGGGTAGGTACTGTGACGACCTGAAAATTTCCGACCAAATTTAAACTTAATCTTTATATGATTTTGATACGATAAGCAAAGTCTGTAATGTTGAGTCTCAGAAATTTTGAACTGTTTCGTATATCCAATTGACTTTCGACCACTCTCGACGATTCACGAACCTTATAATTGTAAACAGAAATGTATATATGAATAATTATATATGTAAACAATCATATATAATAAATTAAATATATTAATGAACTGTCATATGATACAATTATTATGAAAGATAACTTAAAATAACTAAAACTTGTTATTTTAATATATAGGGTAAATTGAACATAAAGGGTTTCGAACATCATTGGTCAACGTTAACAAAATATTAATTGTACGGTGTTATACTTTGAATTTATTATTTTAATAATTAATACTGATCTAAGTAATACCACTTAATGTTTAAAAACCTAATTATAGATATAATGATGTGAATATGTACATATATATGTATGTATATATAAAATTTTATACATAATTATTACTATATGTATAATATTAAAATGCACAAATATTAAATATATAACATATACTATATAAACATTTAATATTATAAAATTTATAGTATATATAAAATAAATATATGTAATTACAAGTTGAAAATATAATTGTTATAGTAATATTATTATTATTTTCATTATTACTATTAATATCAATATTAGTTTTATGTGAAGTAAAATAAGATATAACAAAATCTATTAATTAAAATGTATCTACAAATATACATATATAAAGTATATATGGAACATAGTTACTATTTAGTTTTAACACTCGTTTGTCATCTCATTGATATTAAACTAGTTAAAATACAAAATTTATAGCGATTAATTATATATAAACAATTGTAGATTGTATATATACATTATAGTATTTAGTATATTATATCTAAGTTCTATACATAATTATTATGTACCTTGTAATATATATAAATATTGTATGTAAAAACTGATATTTTCTATGTAAATATTTATAAGTTATTATATAGTTATTATAGGGATATAATTATTATTATTATCAATGTAATTATATGTATTATTAATATTAATACATTAAATTAAATAGATACCAAATATAGGTGGTGAATAAGCAGATATTACCAACTCCTCTATATATCATTATCTTCTTTCACTTTTTCTATTATACTCGTGATTCACAGATCGATCCTTTCCTATTTGTCACACTCAATTAATCGATTACAGCTACCAATTCTTGTTATATACTTATTGTACATGCTCAACATAGGAATTAAAAACAGAAAGTTTAGAAAACTGGTACGGTCATCTCTGTTACTCGACTTTATTGCCAAAAACTCGAAATATAATTCCATTTAAAAATCCACAAATACAATTTTGTTAGGAATATTTCGTTGAAGCTATCTGGTAAATTTCAACTCTTAATCTTTCAAAATGAGTTTGAATTTAAGAGTCAAAGTTTTGTTTTAAAAAGTTAAACGAATCGTTCATAGCGAAATTCGAATTATTGTTTGTGTTTCAGGGTAAATTGAGGATTTCAATAGTTTGTATACATGATTTACAAACTATTTTATGTAGTAACCATAATCTATTACGTACCCTAATTCAAAAACTAATTTTTTTTTTATATATAAGACGTGAGCTGATGTGCAGCATTTAAATTTTATTTTTTCGGTTTCAAGTAATTCAGAAATATAGATGGATTGTTTAGATGTTGTTGGATAAGCGTAAAACAAATAATCAATTAGAAGCTAGAAGAATGTTTGATCAAGTAGAAACTGAGGAAGAAGAAAAAGGAAAAAACAGATTAGAACGGGTTATAGTTTATTTAGTTTAAGTACTAATCAGAAAACCTGAGATGGTGTATTGGTTGAGGTGTTGGTTGGATTAGGGGTTTTTGGTGTATTAGGCCGCGGCGCGGCGTGTTGAATTCTGATGGGAATTCTTAACTCGTTTTTTTTATAAAAGGAAAGTGGGTCAAACCCGACCCAAGATTTATACCCGACTGGAATTCAGTATATTTAGGGTATTTTTGCTGATTGAAAACACACATATCCTATCTAACTCAAGCACGATTACAAATCTTCTCTAAACCCTAATCTTTCATCTTCATTTTTTGCTTAAATTTCTTCATCAAATTTCTAATCCATGGCACCTAAGGTCTGATTTTAACGTTCTTGTTCTTGCCTAATTACATGCTTATTTGATGTTTAATTTCGGATTAGGTTGAGAATAAGTGTGGGGTTGTTAAATTTGGTCTTGAATGCTTAAATTTGTGACGACCCGGAAATTTCCGACTAAATTTAAACTTAATCTTTAAATATTTTCGACATGATAAACAAAGTCAGTAATGTTGAGTCTCAAAATTTTGAACAGTTTACATAAATACATTTACCCTTTTGACTACTCCCGACGATTCACGATCAATTGTATGTAAATAAATATGTAAATATAAATATAAGTATATTTATAATAATTCGAAATAATATATGATTAATTGTAAAAACTAAATTGTAAAATAATAAACGATATAAAAATAATTAAGTTATTATTAATCTATAAATATAACACACAATTTCTGTACATAATTATTATTAGGTGTATGTTAAAAATATAAAAGTTATACTGTTAACCTTACTTTTATTATAAATGAAAATATTAACATTTGTATTATTAATATTATTAATTTTAATATGAGATATAAATATAAACATATAAAATTTGATATGTATAAGTGATAATATTATTATTAATATTAATATTACTATTAACATTATAACTAATAAGATTAATATTATCATTGATATTATTATTATCATTATTGGTAATTATAATTGATGTTAGTATTAATACTATTATATTATTATCATTTATCATTATTAGCCTTTGTTAATAAAATTATTATTTATAAAATTATTATTAGTATTATTAATATTAATACTATTAATATAATTATACTAGTTATTTATAAAAAGAAAAAAAATCAGAATTTGATATACATATACAGATATATAATCAATATATACAAATACAGATATTTATAATTACTTATACATATAAAACACAGATATATATATATATATATATATATATATATATATATATATATATGGAACCAGTATTATTACTTACTATTATTTAGAATTATTATATATATTATTAATTATATATAATATAAAAGCAAGAAAAATTCGTACCAGTTTGTTACGAGTATCAATTTAACTGCTCCAAATGTCATTTTCTGTCTCCAATCTGTTTAACATCGATTCCTAATCCACTTCAGTATCAAACAAATTCTGTTAGGGTTGTTGTCCTTTTATTGTCCTTTTATTTTTTTTTTCTCTGATTTGATTAATCCTGTCGAGATTACTGGACTACAAAACAAGCGTGTATTCAGTGTTTTTGATAAGCTCATTCAATTTCACATTCACAATATCAATTACAACCATTTTACACAGAGTATAATTGTTAATTTAACAATTTTTTTTTTAAAAAAACTGTCGCATACCTCTGTTATGGGTTTACTTTGTCAAAAGATCGATTTCTACTGAAACTTTAAAATCCATAAATGTAGGATTGTTAAGAATACTCTAAACAATCTTTCTGGAAAATTTGGTGTTCCAATTCTTCCAAACACGATCGAATTTTGAGGTCAAAGGTAAATTATAAAAAGTCAACTGAATGTTTGAAGTTCAAATTAAAGTTTTATAGGTTGTTTCTGTGGAAATTAGGGATTCCTAAAGTTTTTAGGAATCATTTGAAATGTAATTCATGTTATAAATATTTCCTAAAACGTCCTAAAACTCGAATTCAATGATTGAGTTTATGTGTTCTTCACGAAAACTGTTACAGCCTTATTTTCTTTTATATTTTTTTCTTCTGCATTGAGGAATCAAATCACTCACATATGGGTTGTTACGTTTTATTTTCAAGGCTTAATTAAATCATAAATTGATTGTTGTTGTGGATTCTTGCTGTGGTCATTCTGGTGAAGGAGGTGATTATGATGAGAAAACAGGATCACAGATTAAGTAGAAATAATATAGAGTTTATAATAGATAAAATGAAACGGTTGGATGGTTTGATGGGTTAGTGGTTAAACAGGAGGTCAGGGGTTCGAGTCCCTGGAGCTGCAGTATATTTTTTTAGGCCGATTCCCTTAAGGTAGCTTTTTATTATTTTTATTATTATTATCACTTTATTATTATCATTATTATTATTATTATTATGATTATTATTGTTAGTATTGTTATTATCTTATTATTAGTGTTATAAAGATTATTATTATTATCACTTGCATAGGTATTATTATTATTATCACTTGCATAGGTATTAAAATTATTACCATTATTATTATTATTACTAATACAAGTAGTAAATAAAATTTATTAATACGATTATAATTACAATGATGATATATATTGTTATTACTAAAATTAATATCATTACTAATATGTGTGTTATTATTATTAACATGTATAGGATTATTATTATTATTAACGATATCATTCTTATTATTAATATTATCATTATTAATAAAGTTATTATTATTAGTAACTCATTAATATAAAAACTATCATTTTTTAACAAATAAATATTTTTATACAAAATATATTTAGTACATATACTATAACGATATTAATATCTCATATAACTACATATTACATTATATAGATAAATATATATATTTATCATGCATAAACCCAAAAATAAATTGTTATATTAGCTATATAAAATATATAAACTAAATATATTAAATTTATCTATATAACATGAGATAACAAGTATGTTATTAATAATAATATATATAAACTTGTTCGATTACGATTATATGTTTTAATATATATATACAAATGGTATAGGTTCGTGAATCCGAGGTTAACCCTACATTTGTTCAATGTCGTCATATGTATTTTTACTACAAAATACAGTATTGTGAGTTTCATTTGCTCCCTTTTTAAATGGTTTTGCAATATATATTTTTAGGACTGAGAATACATGCGCTGCTTTTATAAATGTTTTACGAAATAGACACAAGTACTTGAAACTACATTATATGGTTGAATGGATCGAAGCCGAATATGCCCCTTTTAGCTTGGTAGCCTAAGAATTTGGGAACAGACCCCCAAATTGACGCGAATCCTAAAGATAGATCTATCGGGCTCAACAAGCCCCATTCTGGAATTTGGAATGCTTTAGTACTTCGATTTTATCATGTCCGATGGGTGTCCCGGAATGATGGGGATATTCTATATGCATCTTGTTAATGTCGGTTACCAGGTGTTCAATCCATATGAATGATTATTTTGTCTCTATGCATGTGACGTATATTTATGAGAAATCTTGTGGTCTATTAAAATGATGGAAATAAATATTTATGATAAACTAATGAACTCACCAACCTTTTGGTTGACACTTTAAAGCATGTTTATTCTCAGGTATTAAAGAAATCTTCCGCTGTGCATTTGCTCATTTTAGAGATATTACTTGAAGTCATTCATGACATATTTCAAAAGATGTTGCATTCGAGTCATTGAGTTCATCAAGAATATTATTAAGTCGTTTATAGTTTGGATATATTATGAGATAGCATGCATGCCTGTCAACTTTCAATGTAAAGGAAATTTGTCTTTTAAAAAACGAATGCAATGTTTGTAAAATGTATCATATAGAGGTCAAATACCTCGCGATGTAATCAACTATTGTGAATCGTTTATAATCGGTATGGATTTCGTCCAGATGGATTAGGACGGGTCCTTTCAGTTGGTATCAGAGCGTTGGTGTTAGCGAACCAAGTCTTGCATTAGTGTGTCTAACTGATAGTTGTTTAGATGCATTAGTGGGTCTGGACTTCGACTGTTTCTGCATGTCAAAAGTTTTGCTTATCATTTAGTGTCAAAAATTATTTGCTTATCATCCTTAAAGTCTAGACACGTCTTACTGCCTCTATTGCATAGACAGTGGATAGATAAATTCATATCTTAGCGTATCTGTTATTGTTACCTTTGCCTGACAGCTTCCGTAGATTCCTGTGTAACTTATGGGATTTTAGTATTATATATGCATATGTAAATTATGTATTGCAGGGTACTAATCTACATCCTATAATCTATTTCTTGTCGAAAATCCTTCATCTGATCGTACGAGATGAATCCCTCAACCTGTTCGAGTCCCTCAAATTCCGATAGCTATTCTGATAGTTATTTCGACAGCTATTTCGACATGGATGTTCACCTAAGATCCAAAAGTAGCGTCACCAGAATGAATCAACAATCAGCTATCCCCAATTCATCTGATGGGTTCGTAGCCTTCTCAATCATTGGAGACAAGAAGAAGGTGATCCCTTCCATCAATCAAATTCACCTCTTAGCGAAGAACCTGAAGCACTTACCTGCGAACCTGTTCGTAATACTATTTTCTCTCTCATTTCTAGAGTATCTCGCCACGATTATATTCTATCTAAAATTCTAAACCTTATTCATTCGTTCATTCCGATCGACAATCATCCGGGGATAATATAAGAAATCAACGAACTTCGCGCTCGAATAATCAATTTGGAGAATATGGTGCAAAATTTACCAGCTTCAGCAACATCATCGGCACCAACAGTACCATCAATAAACAGCACCAGTACCATCAACAATCCATGCCTCAACATCTCATTCCATACATCGGGTATAATCATCGTTCAACGTATCGTTCTACATCAATTATCTTCGTTCTTCATGGCAATTATATAATCTCTAATGTTTTAGAGATTATGTATTCTAATTTTAACAATAAATCAAATGAGATTAATATCATATTAACTCATTAAATCCATGATTACATCTGAAGAGAATATATATGTAAGTTTATTTTCATAAAGATTGTAATTAAAAATTCTTTTGTACAAACGAATTAATGGTGAAAATATTTTAACGGGTAGGTAATACCCGAGAAATATTTAGATTTCACATTAATAAGTTGCACTATACATTCTTCGAATCTGATTTAACAATCATTTACTATCCTACTTACACCCACAGATATACGTATCCGTTCACCGCAGAATAACCATTCTCATTCAATTTTATATTTGGATTTAGACTTATCAGAATCCAACAAGTAGCATAATGAAGAAAACATTGGACAAAAAAAAAATTGTTCGAAACAAACAAATTAACTATGATGAAAATTTTGTTAAGAATCCACGCTAACTGTTTCTAGCTAACTGTTCCTAGCTAACAGATTACATTTTATTTATCGCAATTTAATTATCGCAATTTATATTCTCCTAATTTTATTTATCGTCATTTAATTTCTGTTATTTACTTTACGCACTTTATTTATTGTCATTTAATTTCTGTAATTTATTTTTACGCACTTTAAATATCGGGACACGTATACAAGGTTTTGACATATCATATCGACACATCTATATATATTATTTGGAATAACCATAGACTCTCTATATGCAGTAATGATCGAGTTCTCTATACAGGGTTGAGGTTGATTCTACAATAATATATATACTTTGAGTTGTGATCGAGTCTGAGACATGTACACGGGTCACGATACGTATTAATTAATTCGAATATTATATATTAAACTATATATAAATGATTGGACTGTTAACTGTGGACTATCGACTGTGGACGAATGATATTGGACATTTAAAATGAATTAAAATACTGATTATAACATATGAAACTAAATAATTCTTCAAGTTTGCCACTTGATTTCATCTTAAACCTCATTTGTATCTTGACGATTACAATCTGCGTTCAAACCTGAAATGTCTCGTTCTTATTGATTAAAAACGTTCCATATTAATTGATTTCGTTGCGAGGTTTTGACCTCTATATGAGACGTTTTTCAAAGACTGCATTCATTTTAAAACAAACCATAACCTTTATTTCATCAATAAAGGTTTAAAAAGCTTTACGTAGATTATCAAATAATGATAATCTAAAATATCCTGTTTACACACGACCATTACATAATGGTTTACAATACAAATATGTTACAACAAAATAAGTTTCTTGAATGCAGTTTTTACACAATATCATACAAGCATGGACTCCAAATTTCGCCCTTATTTAAGTATGCGACAGCGGAAGCTCTTAATAATCACCTGAGAATAAACATGCTTAAAACGTCAACAAAAAATGTTGGTGAGTTATAGGTTTAACCTATATATATCAAATCATAATAATAGACCACAAGATTTCATATTTCAATACACATCCCATACATAGAGATAAAAATCATTCATATGGTGAACACCTGGTAACCGACATTAACAAGATGCATATATAAGAATATCCCCATCATTCCGGGACACCCTTCGGATATGATATAAATTTCGAAGTACTAAAGCATCCGGTACTTTGGATGGAGTTTGTTAGGTCCAATAGATCTATCTTTAGGATTTCGCATCAATTAGGGTGTCTGTTCCCTAATTCTTAGATTACCAGACTTAATAAAAAGGGGCATATTCGATTTCGATAATTCAACCATAGAATGTAGTTTCACGTACTTGTGTCTATTTTGTAAATCATTTATAAAACCTGCATGTATTCTCATCCCAAAATATTAGATTTTAAAAGTGGGACTATAACTCACTTTCACAGATTTTTACTTCGTCGGGAAGTAAGACTTAGCCACTGGTTGATTCACGAACCTATAACAATATATACATATATATCAAAGTATGTTCAAAATATATTTACAACACTTTTAATATATTTTGATGTTTTAAGTTTATTAAGTCAGCTGTCCTCGTTAGTAACCTACAACTAGTTGTCCACAGTTAGATGTACAGAAATAAATCGATAAATATTATCTTGAATCAATCCACGACCCAGTGTATACGTATCTCAGTATTGATCACAACTCAAACTATATATATTTTGGAATCAACCTCAACCCTGTATAGCTAACTCCAACATTCACATATAGAGTGTCTATGGTTGTTCCGAAATATATATAGATGTGTCGAAATGATAGGTCAAAACATTGTATACGTGTCTATGGTATCTCAAGATTACATAATATACAATACAAGTTGATTAAGTTATGGTTGGAATAGATTTGTTACCAATTTTCACGTAGCTAAAATGAGAAAAATTATCCAATCTTGTTTTACCCATAACTTCTTCATTTTAAATCCATTTTGAGTGAATCAAATTGCTATGGTTTCATATTGAACTCTATTTTATGAATCTAAACAGAAAAAGTATATGTTTATAGTCGGAAAAATAAGTTACAAGTCGTTTTTGTAAAGGTAGTCATTTCAGTCGAAAGAACGACGTCTAGATGACCATTTTAGAAAACATACTTCCACTTTGAGTTTAACCATAATTTTTGGATATAGTTTCATGTTCATAATAAAAATCATTTTCTCAGAATAACAACTTTTAAATCAAAGTTTATCATAGTTTTTAATTAACTAACCCAAAACAGCCCGCGATGTTACTACGACGGCGTAAATCCGGTTTTACGGTGTTTTTCGTGTTTCCAGGTTTTAAATCATTAAGTTAGCATATCATATAGATATAGAACATGTGTTTAGTTGATTTTAAAAGTCAAGTTAGAAGGATTAACTTTTGTTTGCGAACAAGTTTAGAATTAACTAAACTATGTTCTAGTGATTACAAGTTTAAACCTTTGAATAAGATAGCTTTATATGTATGAATCGAATGATGTTATGAACATCATTACTACCTTAAGTTCCTTGGATAAACCTACTGGAAAAGAGAAAAATGGATCTAGCTTTAACGGATCCTTGGATGGCTCAAAGTTCTTGAAGCAGAATCATGATACGAAAACAAGTTCAAGTAAGATCATCACTTGAAATAAGATTGTTATTGTTATAGAAATTGAACCAAAGTTTGAATATGATTATTACCTTGTATTATAATGATAACCTACTGTAAGAAACAAAGATTTCTTGAGGTTGGATGATCACCTTACAAGATTGGAAGTGAGCTAGCAAACTTGAAAGTATTCTTGATTTTATGTAACTAGAACTTGTAGAATTTATGAAGAACACTTAGAACTTGAAGATAGAACTTGAGAGAGATCAATTAGATGAAGAAAATTGAAGAATGAAAGTGTTTGTAGGTGTTTTTGGTCGTTGGTGTATGGATTAGATATAAAGGATATGTAATTTTGTTTTCATGTAAATAAGTCATGAATGATTACTCATATTTTTGTAATTTTATGAGATATTTCATGCTAGTTGCCAAATGATGGTTCCCACATGTGTTAGGTGACTCACATGGGCTGCTAAGAGCTAATCATTGGAGTGTATATACCAATAGTACATACATCTAAAAGCTGTGTATTGTACGAGTACGAATACGGGTGCATACGAGTAGAATTGTTGATAAAACTGAACGAGGATGTAATTGTAAGCATTTTTGTTAAGTAGAAGTATTTTGATAAGTGTATTGAAGTCTTTCAAAAGTGTATAAATACATATTAAAACACTACATGTATATACATTTTAACTGAGTCGTTAAGTCATCGTTAGTCGTTACATGTAAGTGTTGTTTTGAAACCTTTAGGTTAACGATCTTGTTAAATGTTGTTAACCCAATGTTTATAATATCAAATGAGATTTTAAATTATTATATTATCATGATATTATCATGTATGAATATCTCTTAATATGATATATATACATTAAATGTCTTTACAACGATAATCGTTACATATATGTCTCGTTTAAAAATTATTAAGTTAGTAGTCTTATTTTTACATATGTAGTTCATTGTTAATATACTTAATGATATGTTTACTTATCATAGTATCATGTTAACTATATATATATATCCATATATATGTCATCATATAGTTTTTACAAGTTTTAACGTTCGTGAATCACCGGTCAACTTGGGTGGTCAATTGTCTATATGAAACATATTTCAATTAATCAAGCCTTAACAAGTTTGATTGCTTAACATGGTGGAAACATTTAATCATGTAAATATCAATCTCAATTAATATATATAAACATGGAAAACTTCAGGTCACTACAGTACCTACCCGTTAAATAAATTTCGTCCCGAAATTTTAAGCTGTTGAAGGTGTTGACGAATCTTCTGGAAATAGATGCGGGTATTTCTTCTTCATCTGATCTTCACACTCCCAGGTAAACTCGGGTCCTCTACGAGCATTCCATCGAACCTTAACAATTGGTATCTTGTTTTGCTTAAGTCCTTTAACCTCACGATCCATTATTTCGACGGGTTCTTCGATGAATTGAAGTTTTTCGTTGATTTGGATTTCATCTAACGGAATAGTGAGATCTTCTTTAGCAAAACATTTCTTCAAATTCGAGACGTGGAAAGTGTTATGTACAGCCGCGAGTTGTTGAGGTAACTCAAGTCGGTAAGCTACTGGTCCGACACGATCAATAATCTTGAATGGTCCAATATACCTTGGATTTAATTTCCCTCGTTTACCAAATCGAACAACGCCTTTCCAAGGTGCAACTTTAAGCATGACCATCTCTCCAATTTCAAATTCTATATCTTTTCTTTTAATGTCAGCGTAGCTCTTTTGTCGACTTTGGCGGTTTTCAACCGTTGTTGAATTTGGATGATCTTCTCGGTAGTTTCTTGTATAATCTCCGGACCCGTAATCTGTCTATCCCCCACTTCACTCCAACAAATTGGAGACCTGCACTTTCTACCATAAAGTGCTTCAAACGGCGCCATCTCAATGCTTGAATGGTAGCTATTGTTGTAGGAAAATTCTGCTAACGGTAGATGTCGATCCCAACTGTTTCTGAAATCAATAACACATGCTCGTAGCATGTCTTCAAGCGTTTGTATCGTCCTTTCGCTCTGCCCATCAGTTTGTGGATGATAGGCAGTACTCATATCTAGACGAGTTCCTAATGCTTGCTGTAATGTCTGCCAGAATCTTGAAATAAATCTGCCATCCCTATCAGAGATAATAGAGATTGGTATTCCATGTCTGGAGATGACTTCCTTCAAATACAGTCGTGCTAACTTCTCCATCTTGTCATCTTCTCTTATTGGCAGGAAGTGTGCTGATTTGGTGGGACGATCAACTATTACCCAAATAGTATCAAAACCACTTGCAGTCCTTGGCAATTTAGTGATGAAATCCATGGTAATGTTTTCCCATTTCCATTCCAGGATTTCGGGTTGTTGAAGTAGACCTGATGGTTTCTGATGCTCAGCTTTGACCTTAGAACACGTCAAACCTTCTCCTACGTATTTAGCAACATCGGCTTTCATACCCGGCCACCAAAAATGTTTCTTGAGATCCTTGTACATCTTCCCCGTTCCAGGATGTATTGAGTATCTTGTTTTATGAGCTTCTCTAAGTACCATTTCTCTCATATCTCCAAATTTTGGTTCCCAAATCCTTCCAGCCCTATACCGGGTTCCGTCTTCCCAAATATTAAGATGCTTCTCCGATCCTTTGGGTATTTCATCCTTTAAATTTCCCTCTTTTAAAACTCCTTGTTGCGCCTCCTTTATTTGAGTAGTAAGGTTATTATGAAACATTATATTCATAGAGTTTACTCGAATGGGTTCTCTGTCCTTCCTACTCAAGGCATCGGCTACCACATTTGCCTTCCCCGGGTGGTAACGAATCTCAAAGTCATAATCATTCAATAATTCAATCCACCTACGCTGCCTCATATTCAGTTGTTTCTGATTAAATATGTGTTGAAGACTTTTGTGGTCGGTATATATAATACTTTTGACCCCATATAAGTAGTGCCTCCAAGTCTTTAATGCAAAAACAACCGCGCCTAATTCCAAATCATGCGTCGTATAATTTTGTTCATGAATCTTCAATTGTCTAGATGCATAAGCAATCACCTTCGTTCGTTGCATTAATACACAACCGAGACCTTGCTTTGATGTGTCACAATAAATCACAAAATCATCATTCCCTTCAGGCAATGACAATATAGGTGCCGTAGTTAGCTTTTTCTTCAATAACTGAAACGCTTTCTCTTGTTCATCATTCCATTCAAATTTCTTCCCTTTATGCGTTAATGCAGTCAAGGGTTTTGCTATTCTGGAAAAGTCTTGGATGAACCTTCTGTAGTAACCAGCTAGTCCTAAAAACTGGCGTATGTGTTTCGGAGTTTTCGGGGTTTCCCACTTTTCAACAGTTTCTATCTTTGCCGGATCCACCTTAATACCTTCTTTGTTCACTATGTGACCGAGGAATTGAACTTCTTCCAATCAAAATGCACACTTTGAAAACTTAGCGTACAATTCTTCCTTCCTCAATACTTCTAATACCTTTCTCAAATGTTCACCGTGTTCTTGGTCATTCTTTGAGTAAATAAGTATGTCATCAATAAAAACAATGACAAACTTGTCAAGGTATGGTCCACACACTCGGTTCATAAGGTCCATGAACACAGCTGGTGCATTATTTAAACCAAACGGCATGACCATAAACTCGTAATGACCGTAACGTGTTCTGAAAGCAGTCTTTGGAATATCATCTTCTTTCACCCGCATTTGATGATACCCGGAACGTAAGTCAATCTTTGAATAAATATACGAGCCTTGTAGTTGATCAAATAAGTCGTCGATTCTCGGTAGTGGGTAGCGGTTCTTGATGGTAAGTTTGTTCAACTCTCGGTAGTCGATACATAACCTGAATGTACCATCTTTCTTCTTGACAAACAAAACAGGAGCTCCCCACGGTGATGTGCTTGGTCGAATGAAACCACGCTCTAAAAGTTCTTGTAATATGCTTTGTAGTTCTTTCATCTCGCTGGGTGCGAGTCTGTAAGGAGCACGAGCTATTGGTGCAGCTCCTGGTACGAGATCTATTTGAAATTCAACGGATCGATGTGGGGGTAATCCCGGTAATTCTTTCGGAAATACATCGGGAAATTCTTTTACAATGGGAACATCATTGATGCTCTTTTCTTCAGTTTGTACTTTCTCGACGTGTGCTAGAACAGCATATCAACCTTTTCTTATTAGTTTTTGTGCCTTCAAATTACTAATAAGATGTAGCTTCGTGTTGCCCTTTTCTCCGTACACCATTAAGGGTTTTCCTTTTTCTCGTATAATGCGAATTGCATTTTTGTAACAAACGATCTCTGCTTTCACTTCTTTCAACCAGTCCATACCGATTATCACATCAAAACTCCCTAACTCTACTGGTATCAAATCAATCTTAAATGTTTCGCTAACCAGTTTAATTTCTCGATTCCAACATATATTATCTGCTGAAATTAATTTACCATTTGCTAATTCGAGTAAAAATTTACTATCCAAAGGCGTCAATGGACAACTTAATTTAGCACAAAAATCTCTACTCATATAGCTTCTATCCGCACCCGAATCAAATAAAACGTAAGCAGATTTATTGTCAATAAGAAACGTACCCGTAACAAGCTTCGGGTCTTCCTGTGCCTCTGCCGCATTAATATTGAAAACTCTTCCGCGGCCTTGTCCATTCGTGTTCTCCTGGTTCGGGCAATTTCTAATAATGTGGCCCGGTTTTCCACATTTATAACAAGCTACATTGGCATAACTTGCTCCGACACTACTTGCTCCGCCATTACTCGTTCCGACACGATTTGTTCCTTTTGTTCTATTAACCCCTGGTCCGTAGACCTCACACTTCGCCGCGCTATGACCATTTCTTTTACACTTGTTGCAAAATTTAGTGCAGAACCCCGAGTGATACTTTTCACACCTTTGGCATAGCTGCTTCTGATTGTTGTTGTTGTTGCGGTTATTATTGTTGTTGGGATGATTGTTGTAGTTGCTGCTGTTCTTGTTGTTGTTGTTATTGTTGGGCCGTTTGTTGTAGTTGCGATTGATGTTGCGATTGTTGGGATAATTGTTGCGATTATTGTTGTAATTGCTGCTGTTGTTGTATTGGTGATTCTTATCACCGTTTTCCTCCCACTTTCTTTTGACTTACTTCACATTGGCCTCTTCAGCAGTCTGTTCTTTAATTCTTTCTTCAATCTGGTTCACTAGTTTGTGAACCATTCTACATGCCTGTTGTATGGAGGCGGGCTCGTGTGAACTTATATCTTCTTGGATTCTTTCCGGTAATCCTTTCACAAACGCGTCAATTTTCTCTTCCTCATCTTCGAATGCTCCCGGACACAATAGGCACAATTCTGTGAATCATCTTTCGTACGTGGTAATATCAAATCCTTGGGTTCGTAACCCTCTAAGTTCTGTCTTGAGCTTATTGACCTCGATTCTGGGACGGTACTTCTCGTTCATCAAGTGCTTGAATGCTAACCACGGTAGTGCGTACGCATCGTCTTGTCCCACTTGCTCTAGATAGGTATTCCACCATGTTAACGCAGAACCTGTGAAGGTACGCGTAGCGTACTTCACTTTGTCCTCTTCAGTACACTTACTTATGGCAAACACCGATTCGACCTTCTCGGTCCACCGTTTCAATCCGATCGGTCCTTCGGTTCCATCAAATTCCAATGGTTTGCAGGCAGTGAATTCTTTGTAGGTGCATCCTACACGATTTCCTGTACTGCTAGATCCAAGGTTATTGTTGGTATGTAGCGTAGCCTGTACTGCGGCTATGTTTGAAGCTAGAAAAGTACGGAATTCCTCTTCATTCATATTCACGGTGTGTCGAGTAGTAGGTGCCATTTCCTTCAAAATAGTCAAATGGAACAAGTTAATCATACAGAATATTAAGAGTAGTTAATAGTATTTCGTAGCATAATATGAACTCATTTATAAAAGCTTTTTCTTCATATTAGCGTTTTATAAGTTTAAATTCGGGTAGTACCTACCCGTTAAGTTCATACTTAGTAGCTAATATACAATTCAACTACTACAATTCTATATGAAAAACTGATTATAATAATATTTCGCGTTCAAACTTTTACACAATATTTTATAAACTTACAATACCGCTTATTTTACATATAGCATGAAATATAGCACACAATAAATTTGATACAAGATGGTTGTGAAGATAATTCTAGCTAGTACACAAGTCGTTCAGCAAAGGCAATAAAGACACGTAATTCATACGTCCAGAAACAAGTCATGCATTCTGGTTTTACTAGGATTACTTCCCATCCTTGGTCTTGTGGAACATAACCGTTATGGCCGTTGATAAGACAGCGTGTTGTAACGTCGTCAAAGGGACGAGGGTTACGTAATGTCCAACAGTCCCGTAACAATCTAAAAACCTCATTTCTTACCCCAATTACCGACTCCGTCACTTGTGGGAACGTTTTGTTTAATAGTTGTAGCCCGATGTTCTTGTTCTCACTTTGGTGAGAAGCGAACATTACTAATCCGTAAGCATAACATGCTTCTTTATGTTGCATGTTAGCCGCTTTTTCTAAATCACGAAGTCCAATATTCGGATATATTGAGTCAAAATAATTTCTTAACCCATTGCGTAAAATAGCATTTGGGTTCCCCGCAATATATGCGTCAAAGTAAACACATCGTAACTTATGGATTTCCCAATGTGATATCCCCCATCTTTCGAACGAAAGCCTTTTATAAACCAAGGCATTCTTGGAACGTTCTTCGAATGTCTTACAAACTGATCTCGCCTTAAATAGTTGTGCCGAAGAATTCTGACCGACTCTAGACAAGATTTCATCAATCATGTCTCCGGGTAGGTCTCTTAAAATATTGGGTTGTCTATCCATTTTGTGTTTTTATATTATAAAATAGATAAGAGTTAGATTCATAAAAAAAAATACTTATTAATACAAGCAATTTTTACATATATCATAAAGCATAAGCACACTATATTACACCACACGAATACAACTATCTTATTCCGACTCGCTTGTTTCTTCTCCTTCGATTTTGGTTCGTTTTGCCAAGTTTCTAGGGATATATGATGTTCCCCTAATACGAGCCGTCGTTTTCCACATTGGTTTAGAAAAACCTGGTGGTTTAGAGGTTCCCGGGTCATTGTTACAACTTAAGGACTTCGGGGGTTGACGATACATATAAAGTTCATCGGGGTTGGAATTAGATTTCTCTATTTTTATGCCCTTTCCCTTATTATTTTCTTTTACCTTTTTAAATTCAGTTGGGGTAATTTCTATAACATCATCGGAATTCTCGTCGAAATCCGATTCATCGGAGAATTGGTAATCCTCCCAATATTTTGCTTCCTTGGCGGAAACACCATTGACCATAATTAACCTTGGTCGGTTGGTTGAGGATTTTCTTTTACTTAACCGTTTTATTATTTCCCCCACCGGTTCTATTTCTTCATCCGGTTTCGATTCTTCTACCGGTTCCGATTCTTCTTCCGGTTCCGACTCTTCTTCCGGTTCCTCTTCGGGAACTTGTGAATCAGTCCACGAATCATTCTAATTTACATTTGACTCTTCATTATTATTAGGTGAGTCAATGGGACTTGTTCTAGAGGTAGACATCTATCACATAATATCAAACGCGTTAAGAGATTAATATATCACATAATATTCACATGTTAAAAATATATAGTTTCCAACAAAATTTGTTAAGCAATCATTTTTCAAGTAAACACGGTCGAAGTCCAGACTCACTAATGCATCCTAACAAACTCGATAAGACACACTAATGCAAAATTCTGGTTCTCTAAGACCAACGCTCTGATACCAACTGAAATGTCTCGTTCTTATTGATTAAAAACGTTCCATATTAATTGATTTCGTTGCGAGGTTTTGACCTCTATATGAGACGTTTTTCAAAGACTGCATTCATTTTAAAACAAACCATAACCTTTATTTCATCAATAAAGGTTTAAAAAGCTTTACGTAGATTATCAAATAATGATAATCTAAAATATCCTGTTTACACACGACCATTACATAATGGTTTACAATACAAATATGTTACAACAAAATAAGTTTCTTGAATGCAGTTTTTACACAATATCATACAAGCATGGACTCCAAATCTCGTCCTTATTTAAGTATGCGACAGCGGAAGCTCTTAATAATCACCTGAGAATAAACATGCTTAAAACGTCAACAAAAAATGTTGGTGAGTTATAGGTTTAACCTATATATATCAAATCATAATAATAGACCACAAGATTTCATATTTCAATACACATCCCATACATAGAGATAAAAATCATTCATATGGTGAACACCTGGTAACCGACATTAACAAGATGCATATATAAGAATATCCCCATCATTCCGGGACACCCTTCGGATATGATATAAATTTTGAAGTACTAAAGCATCCGGCACTTTGGATGGAGTTTGTTAGGCCCAATAGATCTATCTTTAGGATTCGCGTCAATTAGGGTATCTGTTCCCTAATTCTTAGATTACCAGACTTAATAAAAAGGGGCATATTCGATTTCGATAATTCAACCATAGAATGTAGTTTCACGTACTTGTGTCTATTTTGTAAATCATTTATAAAACCTGCATGTATTCTCATCCCAAAATATTAGATTTTAAAAGTGGGACTATAACTCACTTTCACAGATTTTTACTTCGTCGGGAAGTAAGACTTGGCCACTGGTTGATTCACGAACCTATAACAATATATACATATATATCAAAGTATGTTCAAAATATATTTACAACACTTTTAATATATTTTGATGTTTTAAGTTTATTAAGTCAGCTGTCCTCGTTAGTAACCTACAACTAGCTGTCCACAGTTAGATGTACAGAAATAAATCGATAAATATTATCTTAAATCAATCCACGACCCAGTGTATACGTATCTCAGTATTGATCACAACTCAAACTATATATATTTTGGAATCAACCTCAACCGTGTATAGCTAACTCCAACATTCACATATAGAGTGTCTATGGTTGTTCCGAAATATATATAGATGTGTCGACATGATAGGTCAAAACATTGTATACGTGTCTATGGTATCTCAAGATTACATAATATACAATACAAGTTGATTAAGTTATGGTTGGAATAGATTTGTTACCAATTTTCACGTAGCTAAAATGAGAAAAATTATCCAATCTTGTTTTACCCATAACTTCTTCATTTTAAATCCGTTTTGAGTGAATCAAATTGCTATGGTTTCATATTGAACTCTATTTTATGAATCTAAACAGAAAATGTATAGGTTTATGGTCGGAAAAATAAGTTACAAGTCGTTTTTGTAAAGGTAGTCATTTCAGTCGAAAGAACGACGTCTAGATGACCATTTTAGAAAACATACTTCCACTTTGAGTTTAACCATAATTTTTGGATATAGTTTCATGTTCATAATAAAAATCATTTTCTCAGAATAACAACTTTTAAATCAAAGTTTATCATAGTTTTTAATTAACTAACCCAAAACAGCCCCTGGTGTTACTACGACGGCGTAAATCCGGTTTTACGGTGTTTTTCGTGTTTCCAGGTTTTAAATCATTAAGTTAGCATATCATATAGATATAGAACATGTGTTTAGTTGATTTTAAAAGTAAAGTTAGAAGGATTAACTTTTGTTTGCGAACAAGTTTAGAATTAACTAAACTATGTTCTAGTGATTACAAGTTTAAACCTTCGAATAAGATAGCTTTATATGTATGAATCGAATGATGTTATGAACATCATTACTACCTTAAGTTCCTTGGATAAACCTACTGGAAAAGAGAAAAATGGATCTAGCTTCAACGGATCCTTGGATGGCTCAAAGTTCTTGAAGCAGAATCATGACACGAAAACAAGTTCAAGTAAGATCATCACTTGAAATAAGATTGTTATTGTTATAGAAATTGAATCAAAGTTTGAATATGATTATTACCTTGTATTATAATGATAACCTACTGTAAGAAACAAAGATTTCTTGAGGTTGGATGATCACCTTACAAGATTGGAAGTGAGCTAGCAAACTTGAAAGTATTCTTAATTTTATGTAACTAGAACTTGTAGAATTTATGAAGAACACTTAGAACTTGAAGATAGAACTTGAGAGAGATCAATTAGATGAAGAAAATTGTAAAATGAAAGTGTTTGTAGGTGTTTTTGGTCGTTGGTGTATGGATTAGATATAAAGGATATGTAATTTTGTTTTCATGTAAATAAGTCATGAATGATTACTCATATTTTTGTAATTTTATGAGATATTTCATGCTAGTTGCCAAATGATGGTTCCCACATGTGTTAGGTGACTCACATGGGCTGCTAAGAGCTGATAATTGGAGTGTATATACCAATAGTACATACATCTAAAAGCTGTTTATTGTACGAGTACGAATACGGGTGCATACGAGTAGAATTGTTGATAAAACTGAACGAGGATGTAATTGTAAGCATTTTTGTTAAGTAGAAGTATTTTGATAAGTGTATTGAAGTCTTTCAAAAGTGTATAAATACATATTAAAACACTACATGTATATACATTTTAACTGAGTCGTTAAGTCATCGTTAGTCGTTACATGTAAGTGTTGTTTTGAAACCTTTAGGTTAACGATCTTGTTAAATGTTGTTAACCCATTGTTTATAATATCAAATGAGATTTTAAATTATTATATTATCATGATATTATCATGTATGAATATCTCTTAATATGATATATATACATTAAATGTCTTTACAACGATAATCGTTACATATATGTCTCGTTTAAAAATTATTAAGTTAGTAGTCTTATTTTTACATATGTAGTTCATTGTTAATATACTTAATGATATGTTTACTTATCATAGTATCATGTTAACTATATATATATCCATATATATGTCATCATATAGTTTTTACAAGTTTTAACGTTCGTGAATCACCGGTCAACTTGGGTGGTCAATTGTCTATATGAAACATATTTCAATTAATCAAGTCTTAACAAGTTTGATTGCTTAACATGTTGGAAACATTTAATCATGTAAATATCAATCTCAATTAATATATATAAACATGGAAAAGTTCAGGTCACTACAAAACCTTTCGTAATTCTCGAAAACACCTCAATCGGGAGGATGAATCAACCGCACTTCATCTACGTAAGAAGAGATTGATGCATATAGTTATGCACTTGAAAACACTTGGAACTTGAGTAAACATTTAACACGTATTTGTATTAGCTCCTTTGGCGTTGTTATTAACGAAAATCACTTTGCAATCCCCTTTCCAAAGTAGCCAATTTTGTCACAGCTGCAGCAAATCAATTTCAACTTTTCATTCGAATAAGTCTTATTATAACTTTGATATATACATTTGCCCCTTCCTCATCGTACCGGAGAACCTCTTATATTCCACCACATTACCAGCAGACGTACCAGCAACCTCGTTGCGCTTTGACTAAAAACTCTCCTACAAATCACTATACTTATCTAATGAAGCCTTATCATGAACTCATCGAAATCTTGTAACGAGAACTGTCATACCAATTACCGGGAATTAGCAATCAGTACTTTGAAAACTCACATCATATCTACAACAACAGTTATATGTATAACATTTATCTCTTAAGAATTATGATCTTTCATTCTGAAATTCTGAAAAGCACTCAGTCTACAAATCAATACTCTGAATGTTTAAAAAAGCTGAATGAAGCAGCAGAAACCGTAGACAACCGAAAACGACCTTAATCATCGTAAGTTTGATGATAAGGAATAGTATGTTGGAAAAGCTCAGAAAAGTTGGAACTGAAAAACGGATTGAGCTAACCACTAAGGAGACTAAGGACAAATACAAGGACTACACCCTATATTCAAAGAATCCAGGTAATTCTGGATCCGTTGAAATCTTTAGAGAATATCTTGCTCCTAAGTCATGTTAAAATCTTGCGAAAAATTTTTCTTCATCAACCTTCGAACTTGGAAATTCTAAAATATCATCATACATATCTTCGATATTTTTGAGGATATTTTCATAAATATTCTGGTCCGAAATTATATACCTCTTCGTGCTTCCTGTGTTTCATTATATTAGAAACTTTTGTAAAATCTAAGTTTAATTTATGAATGAATTCTGGAGAAATGTAAAGAAATTGATGCATGAATTAGTATAATATAATGACACTTGATCAACGTGATTATATTACAGTAAGTCATGCTGAGTTTCTAAATGGAACATGATGATTCACAGATTATAACGTCATTATGTGTCATTTTACATAACTCTTTCATTCTGCTTAACTTCTGAACATATCAAGAAAATATATTCTTGATAGTTCTATTCTCAGTGATTTTGGTAATTTGACAAATTAAATCGTGCTATTACGTTCTTTCTCGTTTAGAACATTAAGTTTATTCGAAACTCCATACTTACGAATTCTGAACCATTACTCGCTTTACTAGAGGTCGGGAAGGAAAAAAAAAAGGCAAAAGAGCTCCAAAATATAAGAGAAAATATAAAGCCCAATAACAACACGGAGATTACAAACCGTGGACATTAATACGAATAGCAATATAAAGACACGGTATAATTAAGAATAGTATCACCCCAAGGTAATAGTAGAAGTAAACAGATTCTTCTGGTGGAAGATTGAAAAGAAGGATGACAGAAATGATAATTAAGAAAATATCAAGGATTAGAACGAAATTAAGTATTTCACAATCTTTTGAATGTATGAACTAAGAAAGAAAGTATAAGAATGGTGAGAATAATATAAGACAGAGTAATCGAGACAGATGACCGCATTTAATTAAAGAGATCCTAAACCCCTTAAATCCCGAAAAATCAGATCTTATAGATTTCGAAGATTTTCTTTAATTCCTTGAATTCTGGAAATCCACCGTGACTACTTCGAAAGTAAATCTCTATCTTTTGTGATAGCTTCACTTGTATGCTTCACATAATCGAATTGTTTTATCCATATTATTCAATAATAATAAAACTCTAGTTATCAACTCATATTCGTCATGAAAATATTTTTATTGTTAGCCATGACCACCTCACTCAAATTTCGGGACGAAATTTCTTTAACGGGTAGGTACTTTGAAGACCCAGAAATTTCCGACTAAATTTAAACTTAATCTTTAAATATTTTTGACATGATAAACAAAGTCAGTAATGTTGAGTCTCAAAATTTTGAACAGTTTACATAAATGCATTTACCCTTTTGACTACTTCCGACGATTCACGAACAATTGTATGTAAATAAATATGTAAATATAAATATAAGTATATTTATAACAATTCGAAATAATATATGATTAATTGTAAAAACTAAATTGTAAAATAATAAACGATATAATAAAAATTAAGTTATTATTAATCTATAAATATAACACATGATTTCTGTACATAATTATTATTAGGTGTATGTTAAAAATATAACAGTTATACTGTTAACCTTACTTTTATTATAAATGAAAATATTAACATTTGTATTATTAATATTATTAATTTTAATATGAGATATAAATATAAACATATAAAATTTGATATGTATAAGTGATAATATTATTATTAATATTAATATTATTATTAACATTATAACTAATAAGATTATTATTATCATTGATATTATTATTATCATTATTGGTAATTATCATTGATGTTAGTATTAATACTATTATATTATTATCATTTATCATTATTAGCCTTTGTTAATAAAATTATTATTTATAATATTATTATTAGTATTATTAATATTAATACTATTAATATAATTATACTAGTTATTTATAAAAAGAAAAAATATCAGAATTTGATATACATATACAGATATATAATCAATATATATAAATACAGATATTTATAATTACTTATACATATAAAACACAGATATATATATATATGGAACCAGTATTATTACTTATTATTATTTAGAATTATTATATATATTATTAATTATATATAATATAAAAGCAAGAAAAATTCGTACCAGTTTGTTACGAGTATCAATTTAACTGCTTCAAATGTGATTTTCTGCCTCCAATCTGTTTAACATCGATTCCTAATCCACTTCAGTATCAAACAAATTCTGTAAGGGTTGTTGTCCTTTTATTGTTATTTTATTTTTTTCTCTGATTTGATTAATCCTGTCGAGATTACTGGACTATAAAACAAGCGTGTATTCAGTGTTTTTGATAAGCTCATTCAATTTCACATTCACAATATCAATTACAACCATTTTACACAGAGTATAATTGTTAATTTAACAAAAAAAAAAATAAAAAAAACTGTCGCATACCTCTGTTATGGGTTTACTTTGTCAAAAGCTCGATTTCTACTGAAACTTTAAAATCCATAAATGTAGGATTGTTAATAATACTCTAAACAATCTTTCTGGAAAATTTAGTGTTCCAATTCTTCCAAACACGATCGAATTTTGAGGTCAAAGGTAAATTATAAAAAGTTAACTGAATGTTTGAAGTTCAAATTAAAGTTTTATAGGTTGTTTCTGTGGAAATTAGGGATTCTTAAATTTTTTAGGAATCATTTGAAATGTAATTCATGTTATAAATATTTCCTAAAACATCTTAAAACTCGAATTCAATGATTGAGTTTATGTGTTCTTCACAAAAACTGTTACAGCCTTATTTTCTTTTATATTTTTTTTTTCTTCTGCGTTGATGAATCAAATCACTCACATATGGGTTGTTACGTTTTATTTTCAAGGCTTAATTAAATCCTAAATTGATTGTTGTTGTGGATTCTTGCTGTGGTCATTCTGGTGAAGGAGGTGATTATGATGAGTGATGCGTTGAAACAGTACCTTTATTTATGAACGGATTTGAGTTGTTTTGTTACACGAATTGATTTATTGTATATATGGTATTTTAATAAATTCAGGTTGATTTCACACATATATAGGCAACTAGTCATATCCGCGTAGTTTAGTTTTAGAGGTAAATCCGATTCGTTCCATAGGGAGATGGAGTGTTTAATGGTTTTTAATAGTCTTTGAAGTTAAACTTATTTAAAAGGGGGTTTTGGATTAGGAATTTATATTTAACATAATAATAATAAAATATAACTTAATCTTAATTTAATTGAACTACTTATTAATTAAAATTACAAGATTACATGATTTATAATTATTAACTTAAAATTGAACTAATATGAAATTATACTAATGGTGATACAACAATTTTATTACTAAATGGTAATTAATAAAACAATAACTTGTAATAAAACTAAATGATTAGAATTTTGTTTTGAGCAATAACATATAATATAAATTTATTTAAATTAACTAAATAATAAGTTTTAATTAAATTAAAAATGAATTATAGGAAATTATAATAATTAAACTAATTATAAATTAATTACTTTAAAATAATAATAAATGATTTAATTTAAAACTTAGAATTTAAATAAAATTCGTAACAGTGCTAGTACTACACTTACGCGTTTCGCGTATACTTTTAAAGATACGCGGATCGTGTGAAATTATACGCGATTCGTATATGGTTTATTCGATGTGACAAAACAGTACTGGTTCAATCGAAGTACATTGATTTATATTTTCAATTTTTGCTGTATAATAACAATACGTAAATAAATAACAAATATAATTATTTGCAATATATAAAAAGGAGTGTTCACTTAAATGTTTCACCTCTAGATCCATGGATTGTTTTAAGTTTAAGCTCTATTAAAATGTTTAGTATAAAACTTTATATTTTTTCTTTCGAATAAATGAATTTTCAACTAGCTAAATTAAGTCTAATATTCATCGGATCTTATTTAGATAGTTACTATTTCCCAAGTATTTAAATTGAGACCCAACCCAGTTTTGACTTTCGTCAAAACCCAAATCATAACGGTTTCCCTTTTTACAATTTCACTATTATATACCTAATGATATTACCCAAACCACCGAACTTTATTTCTAATTTAGTGTTAATAAATTATTCATAAATTCGTCTAAATCACTTTTAATGTTGAAGCTTAATTTATATAAATAAAAATAACTTTCGTTATTTGAATCTAATAAATTAAGAGACAAGGGTTAAATATCTAAATACATAATAATGATTCTTTTAATTAGGCTCAATGTTAAAAATACTTAAGCTACATTTTAATTTTTACAATTGATAACAATCCATTTCACTAGGGGCTCTACATCTAAGCAAACACTAGGGAAATTTAGCTACTCATTATACTAGGGTAAACATAAAAATATAAGCATACCAACATAATAACAACGATAAAAATTGATAACGATAATTTTAATAGAATATACTTACCAAAATCTTCACTTTCATTTACTTCAAACGGTAGAAAATTACAATAACAACACCCTTTTTTTACTCGCACAATAATACCCTTAATCACGAATAATACACCCTTAATATTGAAACTATCCTAAAAATTGAACCTAGGAAATTAATATGGAACAATAAAATGGTACGAATACTTGAAGGAAATAAAATAAATTCTCTCTGCTCTACTCTCTCTATATTTTTCTGTATGTGTGTTGTTGGATGTTGTGTACTCTGTATCGTATATCCCTTGCACTAGTACTCCGTATTATATTTATCTGAGAGTTGAAGAGTTGATCAAAAGTGCCCTTGAACTGTAATTTTCTTGTGTATCTGTAAAGCTGAAAAAGTAGTAATACTATACTCAAAAAGCAACCGTCCCATGTGAAATTGAATCTGAATCTGGTCTCAACATTACGCGTTTCGTTTAAGGCTTCACGTGATCCGCGTAAGAGTAAGAACAGTACGCATTCCGCGTACTTCTGTACGCGATCCGCGTAAGAGTAAAAGTCTTTTTTTTTTATGTTTGATCTTTGTTCACCCAGTGTTGATGTATATTGACTTGGAACTTTCATTTGAACTGTTTTTCTTTGATCATCTTGGACTTTGTTTAGGATAAACGTTATCTCGATATATATTTGGTTAAAACCCGTCGTTTATTATCATTTCTTCAAAATTCAAGCTCGCGTTTACTTTTGCCGTTTTTCTCGTGAATTATGCATTTGAATGTCTTCGTTTCGGTAAAAGCTGATGAAATATAAATGATATTGCGTCGAAATATATGTATGTTTAAAACAATATCAAAATACCCCACACTTGAACGTTGCTTGTCCTCAAGCAATTACATCTTCTAAATAGAATCGGAAAATTACATTTTTTTCATATCGAATATTAGATCACACAACACACTCTACACGAAATGAAAACACACGCTATATGGAATAAATTGGAAACACTACACAATATTTATTGGATCACACGCACACCACACGAAATGAAATTCTGACAACAGAAACAAAGTTGAAACTCGTGATTAAGGTTTAAAAATTTGGATCCTTAGGGAAAATTGGACCTTGTGAAAACGTTTTTATGATTTTATAAAATGGCATGCTAGTTTTTACACTAGACACGTTTTCCAGTTTTAACCTCAAATTCAGGTCGAGGGTAACTGAAAACCGTAGTCTCAGTCGGCGATTAGCAAGCTATCCGCCCCCATGATTGAAGTATCATGGAACTTTGAAACCGAATGTCCTAAAAATGGATTTCCACAATATAATTCATAAAATAGCATAAGTTTTAGAATAAAATTATATCGTGTCCAAATATCATCGGTGAACCATGAGTTTTCACACCTCAATTTGTTATGGCATATGCATGTTGACTGCGGTCAAACATAGATGCGGTTGATCTTTACGGAGATCATCCATCTGGGGATTAGATTCATTTGTCTTAAAAGCTAATTTGCAATGTGCCCCCCCCCATTGTACGAGACAGATCCATCTCATGGTTAGGATAAGTCTGACCACCAAAAACCCTGTTTGATGCGGAGGTGAGGTGGATTTCCAGCCGATGATAGAGATAACTTTTCAAGATTTTTCGTCAACCTACAGCTGTTCTGGACTACATCTTCTAACATAAGTTAGCAAGTGTGTCATTTTGGAAGACTTTACTTCCTTAATGGGATATTCAGGTTTATATATTCCAAAGCAATTATATCTGCAATAAACTTCATAGAAACATGTGATAAATGGTTCCTAAAATATGGGTTTATAAATTCTGTTATACTTGGTTTTCTTTTATAGGTTTTAATCAAATAAACTTACATATTTTTAATGTATGGAGACAATAATTTCGGTTTTTGACACCTAATCTTTAATTGCTCGTAATTACCTTAAAAATTGACTAGATATATTTGTTAAAAAAAATGTTCAAAATTTTCATAAAAACCTCCAATTTATAAGTTATCGAGAATTTATATATTTCCTACCCCACACTTAAGATTATGTAATGCCCTCATTACATAAAATCAGATTAAATGTATAAATTTGAGAGGACAAAAAGTGTAAAGTATATGGAACTTCTTTTGTTAAGTAATTAGACATTGTAAAATGCTTATTGTATGAACATATCCAATCCTTTTTATCACAATAATACTTTCGTTTTTCGTTATGTCGAATCTCATCATCATAAGTACATGTCAACAAATATGTTAATCACACATGAGATGGGGTTGTACTTTAGTAGTACAAAAATTTTACCCCACACTAAAAGTTTTTGTATATATAAAATATGTAAAAGTAAAAGTAAATACTTAAAACACAACATAAAAATCATTTTTTTACAAACAATATATAAAAAAAATAAAAACTAAAAACTAAAAACTAGAAAAATGGCCATACAGGGCCTCATTGATCTTCCTGTTCCTGTTGTTGTTGCTGCCGCTGTTCATTTTGGCGTTGTTCCTCATAAAAATGCCGATAGGCATCCTGACTTGCAGCTAGAGCAGCGTTGGGATCATAAGGTGGAGGTAGAGGATCACCGGGTGCTTTCCATGGGGTGTATGAAGGAAAGACTGAGGGTGCGTAATGTTGTGGGTTAGCTACGTATAAATATGCTTGATGATGTGCCCACTCAAGTTGTGCTCCCTGGCCCCTTTGATCATATCGGATGTTTTCTAAAATATTACCCTGAGCTAGTTGGGTACCCCTAATGTCCTCTAATTGCCGAGACAAACTAGTGTACTGATTTTCTGATCTCTGTCCCCAAGTTTCATATGAGTTCCTTACATCTAAACTCAATGAATTAAACGAATTTTGTAACATATCGAAATCAGAAGTACATACATTAGACGAACTAGCCTGATCTGGCTGTCTCCGTCTTCTCCTAGTATCTCGCTCAGGTTCATCATCTTCCTCCATAGGAGCGGGAGCAACAACTTCTTGTCGTCTTAAACTAATTACCCCACCCCTCACTTGTATAGCTTTTGTAGTTTTATATACATCCAATCCTAAAGTTTTAACGGCCTGATCTACCGGTATGATTGGAGGTTCTGATTCACTCGGGTCGAGTCCGAACCAGTTTCCTAAACAAGTGATATAGTGACCCCCCGACATGTCACTTGATCCTCTAGAACCCTTACCTACATGAGCCAAGAAATTGGCAACTCCATAGGGTATACTGACAAAAGTATCCCTATCTCTGATCACATCTAAATACCAAAGGTCAATATAATTAATTTTATCTGTATTACCAAATGACCTTTGGTTTATTGTGTTCGCTATAAATTTAAGAACTATTCTAAACCGAACATCAGTGATCATTATGTATGATTCTTGGCCGGCCTCATATCTATTTCTATTAGTAAAAGATTGCCAAACTCTCCCAGAATCATAATTACCTGTATATCTAGCCTCAGTAAAAATATACTCCCTAAAACCGGGAGTCAACATCTCCTCGACGGTGTAAATCCCCAACGCGTTAGTCACGTTGCTTAGGGACATCCTTCTATCTACCCCACCCAGTCTAAATTGTAGAAAATTAGTATCATCGATAGTTTCTGGGTGTATACTCATTCTAACTGTAGAATAGAATTCCAAGCACCATTCTCTATATACGAGACTATTTAAACTAAACAACCTCTCAAAATCATTAAAAACCAAATTCATCCCAAATTCGTTTGTGAAACTTTGGTTTAAAATTTCCCTTATTTGTGTATCTAAATTGACTGGGTGTCCTAAGGGAGCCCAGTCCACAACGTATACCGGAGAGGTGTTTCTATTGATCAGAGAAAGTAAGTCCTTAACCTTTTGCACCCGTTGAGGTAAATCATTAGGGAATCTTAGGTTCGGGTGTAAGGTTTGAAGTTGTTGTTCCATTTGTGGTGTTACTTGTTCCTCTTCTTGATGTTGGTTTACAGCCCTCATTCTAAATAATCCCTGCATAATATTTTAAAACAAGAAAATCGTCCCAATTGGGGTATGTTAATATTAGCAAAGAATCCATATTAAGCATACAAGCTTGTTTTCAATACCACAGGAATCAATATATCAACAACAGTCAAAGCATTACTTCTAAAAATTAAAACAAACAAAAACAAAAAAAAAAAAAATTCAATATAATCAATCAAGTTTCATAAACAAAGTTTAATTCAAAAGGGAAAACATTCAATGAACTAAGCATATATAATTCAATTCAATCACATTGCGTGCATTCCAGCTTCCAAATAATCCTTAACATCATAACATTTTATACTTGATTCATGTCAATAACAAAAATTATCAAATTTAGGCTAAAATTAAAATCACAAAATCAAACAATCAAATTCAAGTTCAAAGGTTCTAACTACTATCAAAACAGTTAAAAATATAAAATTATAACCACAATAACACACTTTAATAGCAATTCCTCAATTTTCCCCAATATGTATAAACCCTAACTTTAAAATAATCAATCAAACATCAAATTCTCATGCTAATCGCGTTTAATATCATACTAACAACATATATATAGCATTAACCAAGCAAAATTCAACAATAACATGCATCAATTCGGATTAAAGCTATAAAAATAAATAATGAAAAATTTTAAGAACAAGTGAAAAAAATGAGTTAGGACCCTTACCAATCTCGGCATGTTGAAAGATGGATGAATTGGAGGAGATTTATAGTGTTAATTAAATTTTTGGGTGTGATTTTCGTGGGTTTTGGATACCCCTCTCGTTCGTTCACAGTAAGCAAAGAAGAAAAAAAAATTAAATGTGAAAAAGAAAGAGCTGTTCGACTAGATATGCTCTCTGATTTTAAAAATTACGCGTTCCACGTAGAAATACGCGAGCCGCGTAGTTTTGGATTATACGCGTTCCGTGTGATGTCTACACCTTCCGCGTAAGTGTTAAGCCCATTTTTTTTCAACTTTATAAGTACTTAAATTTCAAAATATCATTTTTAAATTTATATTTGTTGTAACGGAAATTTCAGTTGTTATACCTAGTCTTTATCCGTTTATAAATTTTCAAATTCAATTTATAAAATTTAATTCTTTAAAAGTTAAAGTTTTAATATTTTTCGAAAACAACATAGAAACAAAACACTCTATTTTTCTTTTTTAAATTTTTAAAATTAAAAGAAAATTAATATTTTAAAATTTTAAAACAAGTACATGAAAAATAAAAATTAAATGAATTTAAAATACACTCTATATTTTTATATATATATATATATACTTTCAAATCAACTAATTTTCAAACTTAAAACTTTGTTTCTTATCAACTAGGTAGAGATAATCTCTGTTGTTACACCTATCATTACCCACGACAAAGTTTACAAATTATATATTTTTACGGTTATTGATAAAAAAAGTATATTTTTAGTAGTTTTAATTTTTCTTTTGTTTTTGTGGTTTACTATTTAAAAGATATCTTATGAATCCAACAAGAAATTTCGTGCAATTTGAAGAACGATAATTCAGTTGTTACACTTAACATTATCATTTTCAATGAAAACGGGTTGAACTCAAGGTTCATCAATTTTAAATTGTAGACCTTTTTAATAAAAACAAACAACAAACAAATACAAACTAAAACACACCAAAACATAAACACACAAAAATTCACAAACACACAAAAATGCACAAACATAAAATTGGCGAGAAAAAAAAAATTAGATGGTGAAACCGCGTTGACTCTCCTCATAGTAGAGTCGTACCATTTCGCCCCCCATGGCTTCGTAGGCGTAACCTCGTTGGTTTAAGAGGTTTTCCTTTGAACATTTAAATGGCCCTTCTCGGCACAAGGTTACGTACTCGTAATTAGAGTCCGTCTGGTTCTTTGGGCAATTTCCGTAATGAGTCGGTTTTCCACATTTTACACACTTGCCCAAATGATGCGCTCGACGCTTCTTAGCTGATTTTGATTTGCCTTTGGCATAATTTTTCTCATTGAGTTCTTGCCTTATTTCTTTACTCGCCTAATCGCATCTTCTCTTTATATCTAATACCACATCTCTCGGTAAAATTTTATCGCACATCAAAAAGAAGTGGTTGTAGACATATTGATTGCGCATCTTGAAAATAAACAATAAATAAAAACGAAAAGAAAATAAAAAGGTAGAATGGAGGGAGAAGACTAGTTCTTTAGTGTCTGCTAGGGAAAGACCGAACAAACCCCACTCTTAAAGATAAAACTAAAGATAGAGAATGGAGTTGAAAACCTTAAAGTTACCCCGAATTTATTTATCCTTGGGTTAGAAGGTGATTTCGTCTCTTTCCGTAGTGTTGATTCCGTCAAAGTATAACTTAAGTCGATGACCGTTCACCTTGAGAGTTCCACTGTCTTTACTATATAACTCTGCATATCCAGATGAAAAAACCTGTTTTATTATCTATGGCCCAGTCCACCGGGATCTAAGTTTCCCAGGTGAAACTTAAAACATGATTGGAAAATTAATACTTTATACCCTTGTTCGAATTCTTTTCTTTCTTTTAATCGTGCATCGTGCCATCTCTTAGTTTTCTCTTTGTATGTTTTAGAGTTTTCATAAGCTTGTAGTCTTAATTCGTCTAATTCATTAAGTTGTAAGAATCGGTTCTCTCCGGCTTCCACAAGGTCGGTGTTACATTCTCTTAGAGCCCAATATGCCTTGTGTTCAACTTCGACAGGTAGATGACACGCCTTACCATAAATTAATCGGAAAGGTGTAGTACCAATGGGCGTTTTGAATGTAGTTCTAAAGCCCAAAGTGCATCATCTAACTTTCGATGCTAGATTTTTGGATTATTTTTAACCGTTCTTTCTAAAATTCGTTTAAGACCTCGATTTGTGTTTTCAACTTGGCCACTCGTTTGAGGGTGGTAAGAAGTTGAGAAACGATGATTAACTTCGTACTTTTTAAGTACTTTCTCGAGTAATTGATTTGCAAAATGAGTTTCACGATCACTGATTAATGCTTTTGGAATCCCAAAACGTGAAAATAGGTTTTTTAGGAAGTTCACAACAACACGGGCATCATTTGTGGGTAAAGCTTTTGCTTCTGCCCATTTAGAAACATAGTCAACTGTCACAAGGATGTATTTGCATTTATTCGATGCGGGAAATGGACCCATGAAGTCAATACCCCAAATGTCAAATACTTCGCATACAAGAATGCCTTTTTGTGGCATTTCGTCCCTTTTTGAGATGTTACCGGAATCTTTGACATGCATCACATGTTTTAACCATGTGGTGTGCATCTTTAAAAATGGTTGGCCAATAAAAACCTGAGTCAAAGACCTTCTTAGCTGTATAGCTAGGTCTGAAATGACCACCCGCTGGACCTTTATGACAGTGCTCCAATATTTGTTGAGCTTCTTTACCATATACGCATCGGCGGATAACTTGATCCGCTCCTATTCGAAAAAGATTAGGGTTTTCCCAGAAATAAAATTTTAAATCAGCAAAGAATTTCTTCTTTTGCTGGTATGTTTAGTTTTTAATTAATACTCCTGCAGCGAGATAGTTTGCAAAATCCGCAAACCATGGAACTTCAAATTTGGTTTCTATTCTCATTAGAAACTCATCGGGAAAAGTGTCATGAATAACTGACTCATCTAGTTTTTCTAGGTCGGGATTCTCAAGACGAGACAAGTGATCAGCAGCGAGATTTTCAGCACCCTTTTTATCCTTGATTTCTATATCAAATTCTTGTAAGAGAAGAATCCAACGTATCAATCTAGGTTTTGCATCTTGTTTCTTGAACAAGTACTTTAGGGCTGAATGATCGGTAAAAACAATCGTTTTGGATAGCACAAGATATGATCTAACTTTATCAAAAGCAAATACAATTGCAAGGATTTCTTTTTCTGTAGTCGTATAGTTGAATTGTGCTCCTGTTAGTGTTTTACTTTTATAATATATTGGTTGAAATTTGTTATCTTGGCATTGTCCTAAAACGGCCCTTAGTGCGAAATCACTAGCATCACACATTAGTTCAAATGGTTTGGACCAATCGGGAGATACTATGATAGGCGCATTCGTAAGTTTATCTTTTAGAATGGAGAAAGCTTGTAAGCATTCGTCATTGAAGTCGAATGTACTGTCTTTCTCAAGAAGTTTAGTCATGGGTCGAGCGATTTTGGAAAAGTCCTTTATGAATCGTCGATAGAATCCCGCATGACCTAAGAAACTACGAATTCCTTTAACGTTAGTTGGAGGAGGAAGCTTTGAGATTACATCAATCTTAGCTTTGTCTACTTCCATTCCATCTCGAGAAATATTGTGTCCTAAAACAATGCCTTCCTTCACCATGAAGTGGCATTTTTCCCAATTTAAAACAAGATTTGATTCCTCACAACGAATTAACATTCGCTCGAGGTTTGAAAGGCATGAATCGAAGGAGTCTCCAAAAACAGAGAAATCATCCATAAAGACTTCCATACTTCCTTCTATCATGTCGTGAAAGATTGCCATCATACACCTTTGAAAGGTGCCTGGCGTGTTGCATAATCCGAACGGCATTCGTCGGTATGCGAAGGTACCAAATGGACAAGTAAAAGTTGTCTTGTCTTGGTCTTTTGGATCAATGGGAATTTGAAAATAACCGGAGAATCCATCATGGAAACAATAGTACTCTTTTCCCGCTAAGCGTTCTAGCATTTGATCAATATAAGGAAGTGGGAAATGATCTTTCCTTGTGGCGTCGTTTAAACGACGGTAGTCTATACAGACTCTCCAGCCAGTGACTGTTCTTGTAGGAACGAGTTCATTCTTATCATTAAGGACGACTGTTGTACCCCTTTTCTTGGGTACTACTTGAACAGGACTAACCCATGGGCTATCGGATATAGGGTATATTAACCCGGCATCAAGTAACTTGATAACCTCCTTTTTGACAACTTCTTTCATGTTAGGGTTTAACCTTCGTTGTCTTTGTACCACGGGTTTAAAATCTTCTTCCATTAGAATCTTATGAGTACAATAAGCGGGGTTAATCCCTGGAATATCGGTTGTTTTCCAAGCAATTGCTTTCTTATGAGTTTTTAGAACGGACATTAACCTACTCTTTTCGTTATCGGAGAGTTTTGATGAGATTATAACCGGTACATTAACCTACTCTTTTCATTATCGGAGAGTTTTGATGAGATTATAACCAGTAATTGTGACGTACCTTGGAGATAAGCATACTCCAAATGTTTCGGGAGTTCTTTAAGTTCCAAGGTTGGTGGTTCTTCCAAGGAAGATTTTATTCAGAACCTATTACCATCAGTAATTTCTTCAAAGGGTTCATCTTCCTTGGGATTTTCTTCCTCACATCAATCTTCATCGATGACTACTTTCAACAATTCGTCAAGTTCAAGCTCTACATCAAATTCATCACTTTCACTCATTGGGGTGAAGTTCGAGGTGTCTACATTTAGTAATTCTTGCAATTCTTTTTCGACACAACAATCAACGATGTCTACTTTATAACATTCGTCATCGGAGTAGATAGGTTGTTTCATAGCTTTATCTATGTTTAAGGTAACTCTATCTTCCCCTACACCTAGACTAAGTTTTTTATCTTTAACACGCACAATTGCGTCGACGGTATTTTGAAAAGGTCGCCCTAGAATTAGGGGAACCTTACTATCTTCTTCCATTTCAAGGACAACAAAATCGGCAGGAAAGATTAAATGATTAACTTTAACCGGTAGGTTTTCGGCAATACCAGTAGGATAGTTAAAAGTTCTATCGGCCAGGCGTATACACATCCTAGTTGGTTTTAGATCACCTAGGTTTAGTTTTAAGTACAAGGAGTGTGGCATAAGATTGATACTTGCACCTAAGTCAGCTAATGCATCGTACATTACTGAATCTCCCATCAGACACGGAATAATGAAACTTCCAGGATCTCCAAGTTTCGGTGGCATCTTTTGCTTTTGCAAAATTGCTGAGCATTCCTCATTGAGGAATGTGGTTGAAACTTCTTCATATTTACCTTCATCGGATATGAGATCCTTGATAAACCTTCCATAATTTGGCATACCCCTAAGAACTTCCGCGAGTGGCATGTTAATGCTAATCTGCTTGATCATATCCTTAAATTTCTGATATTGACTCGCGAGTTTGTCTTTCTTTAATGCCTTCGGGTATGGAATAGGTGCCTTGTGCACCTTTACTGGTGGTTCTTCACTTTTCTTCGATATGATCTCTGGTGGATCATCTTTCTCTTGTTCTTTCTCAACATGCTCATCTATATCAATAGGTACTTGTAAAATAGAAAGAGACAAAGGAACTTCTGAGGACTTACTAGTTTCTGGGTTAACAGTTAACCCACTTCTAGTAGTTATAGCATTTACATGTTCATTTCTTGTTTGATTATTGTAGGGATTCACTTGAGTATTTGAGGAGAGAGCGCCTGGTGGTCTCTCTGATAGTAACTGTGAGATCCTTCCAACATCTCTTTCTAAATTCTGAATCGTAGCTTGTTGATTTTGAATTTGCTGAGTTTGAATTTCTGTAGTTTGCTCATGTTTAACCATAAAATCTCTCAAGAGATTTTTTAAAACGGATTTCTTCTCGGGTTGTGGTTGTATAAGTGCTTGTGGTTGTGGTTGATTGTGTTGGAAATTATTTTGATAAATTCGTTGAGGTTGATTTTGGTTGTTTAGGTTATTTTAACCTGGTGGTGCATTTCTTTGATTTTGATTTGAGAAATTCCGGTTATTTTGGTAAACCGGATTTCCTCCTTGGTAATTATTGTTTAAACCTGAAGGTCCTCCTATTTGGTAGCTGTTGATAGGAGGATATTTCCGGTTATTTGCTTCTATCGCTGGAAAATCGTTGAAATTCATTTCACCTTTTCGCAAGTAACCTAAGAAATTCGCTTGCTCTTCCATCGTTGTTTTATCGCAATCTCTAGTAAGATGGGGACCTTGGCACAGTTCACATCCTACCCTGATAGCATGCATTTCCTTGGTTACTTTCTCAATTTGCCTTGCTTGATTTGCCATTTGAACTTTTAAAGAAGCAATTTCATCATTGCTTTCGATATTAGCAACGGTTGATGATCTAGAGAACTCTATCTCTTGATGCCAATTATGAAAATGTGCTGCTATATCGGCAATGATTGTGTGAGCATCTTCCGGTGTTTTCTTCATGATCGAACCTCCAGCTGCAACATCGATATCTTTACGAGTAGCCACATTTACTCCTTTATAGAATATTTGGACTTTTTAGAATGTATTCAACCCGTGTTGAGGACATATCCTAAGCATTTTATTGAATCGGGTCCAAGCTTCATAAAGAGTCTCGTTAGACTTTTGCTTGAAATGATTTATATCACTTTGCAATTTTGCTGCCTTTGAAGCAGGGAAGAACTCTGACAAAAACTTGTCCATCATGTCATTCCAATCTTCAATATAACCTTCTGGTAATGAGTCTAGCCAATCTCTAGCATCATCCTTTAATGACCATGAAAATATTTTTAAACATGCGATATCATCGGTGACATCCTTGATCTTGAATAGCTTGCAAATGCTTACAAACTTACGAAGATGCTCGTTAGCATCCTCATTTGGAGCTCCACCGAATTGGCATGTATTAGTCACCATGTGAAGGAATTGACCTTTTATTTCAAAGCCGTCAGTCATTATAGGTTGAATGATTGCATGGCCTTGACCTGTTCTTGTCGCCTTCATCAATGCTTCCATCGTTTGATTTGTAGCAGCCATCTCTTCTTCTTCTTCTTTAATAACTGGCTCTATGATTGGTTGAATAACTGGTTCAGAGTTAGAATCCAATGAAAGTGATTCTAAATCCTTAGCAAGAGATTCTACTTCTTGAGCTCTTAAACGTTCGTGAAATTCTCTTTCGGGTTCATGATATGAAGGAGTTAATTCAGTGTTGGAGGAACGTAAATTCATGCATTAATTTCTATTATGAAATCATAACACCAAAAGCTTTTCTAGGAATGAATTCCTACAAAAGGATCGAATAACCTAAAGTCTATTAAAATCCTTTAAACAAAACCGATCCCCGGCAGCGGCGCAAAAAAGTTGATGCGTTGAAACAGTACCTTTATTTATGAACGGATTTGAATTGTTTTGTTACACGAATTGATTTATTGTATATATGGTATTTTAATGAATTCAGGTTGATTTCACACATATAAATGCAACTAGTCCTATCCGCGTAGTTTAGTTTTATAGGTAAATCCGATTCGTTCCATAGGGAGATGGAGTGTTTAATGGTTTTTAATAGTCTTTGAAGTTAAACTTATTTAAAAGGGGGTTTTGGATTAGGAATTTATATTTAACATAATAATAATAAAATATAACTTAATCTTAATTTAATTGAACTACTTATTAATTAAAATTACAAGATTACATGATTTATAATTATTAATTTAAAAGTGAACTAATATGAAATTATACTAATGGTGATACAACAATTTTATTACTAAATGGTAATTAATAAAACAATAACTTGTAATAAAACTAAATGATTAGAATTTTGTTTTGAGCAATAACATATAATATAAATTTATTTAAATTAACTAAATAATAAGTTTTAATTAAATTAAAAATGAATTATAGGAAATTATAATAATTAAACTAATTATAAATTAATTACTTTAAAATAATAATAAAAGATTTAATTTAAAACTTAGAATTTAAATAAAATTCGTAACAGTGCTAGTACTACACTTACGCGTTTCGTGTATGTATATACGCGTTTCGCGTATACTTTTAAAGATACGTGATTCGTGTGAAATTATACGCAATCCGCGTATGGTTTATTCGATGTGACAGAACAGTACTGGTTCAACCGAAGTACATTGATTTATATTTTCAATTTTTGCTGTATAATAACAATACGTAAATAAATAACAAATATAATTATTTGCAATATATAAAAAGGAGTGTTCACTTAAATGTTTCACCTCTAGATCCATGGATTGTTTTAAGTTTAAGCTCTATTAAAATATTTAGTATAAAACTTTATATTTTTTTCTTTCGAATAAATGAATTTTCAACTAGCTAAATTAAGTCTAATATTCATAGGATCTTATTTAGATAGTTACTATTTCCCAAGTATTTAAATTGAGACCCAACCCAGTTTTGACTTTCGCCAAAACTCAAATCATAACGGTTTCCCTTTTTACAATTTCACTATTATATACCTAATGATATTACCCAAACCACCGAACTTTATTTCTAATTTAGTGTTAATAAATTATACATAAATTCATCTAAATCACTTTTAATGTTGAAGCTTAATTTATATAAATAAAAATAACTTTCGTTATTTGAATCTAATAAATTAAGTGACAAGGGTTAAATATCTAAATACATAATAATGGTTCTTTTAATTAGGCTCAATGTTAAAAATACTTAAGTTACATTTTAATTTTTATAATTGATAACAATGAATTTCACTAGGGGCTCTACATCTAAGCAAACACTAGAGAAATTTAGCTACTCATTATACTAGGGTAAACATAAAAATATAAACATACAAACATAATAACAACGATAAAAATTGATAACGATAATTTTAATAGAATATACTTATGAATATCTTCACTTTCATTTACTTCAAACTGTAGAAAATTACAATAACAACACCCTTTTTTTTACTCGCACAATAATACCCTTAATCACTAATAATACACCCTTAATATTGAAACTATCCTAAAAATTGAACCTTGGAAATTAATATGGAACAATAAAATGGTACGAATACTTGAAGGAAATAAAATAAATTCTCTCTGCTCTCTACTCTCTCTATATTTTTATGTATGTGTGTTGTTGGATGTTGTGTACTCTGTATCGTATATCCCTTGCACTAGTACTCCGTATTATATTTATCTGAGAGTTGAAGAGTTGATCAAAAGTGCCCTTAAACTGTAATATTCTTATGTATCTGTAAAGCTGAAAAAGTAGTAATACTATACTCAAAAAGCAACCGTCCCATGTGAAATTGAATCTGAATCTGATCTCGACATTACGCGTTTCGCGTAAGGCTTCACGCGATCCGCGTAAGAGTAAGAACAGTACGCGTTCCGCGTACTTCTGTACGCGATCCGCGTAAGAGTAAACGTCATTTTTTTATTTTTAATTTTATGTTTGATCTTTGTTCACCCAGTGTTGACGTATATTGACTTGGAACTTTCATTTGAACTCTTTTTCTTCGATCATCTTGGACTTTGTTTCGGATAAACGTTATCTCGATATATATTTGGTTAAAACCCGTCGTTTATTATCATTTCTTCAAACTTCAAGCTCGCGTTTACTTTTGCCGTTTTTCTCGTGAATTATGCATTTGAATGTCTTCGTTTCGGTAAAAGCCGATGAAATATAAATGATATTTCGTCGAAATATATGTATGTTTAAAGCAATATCAATGAGAAAACAGGATCACATATTAAGTAGAAATAATATAGAGTTTATAATAGATAAAATGAAACGGTTGGATGGTTTGATGGGTTAGTGGTTAAACAGGAGGTCGGGGGTTCGAGTCCCTGGAGCTGCAGTATATTTTTTTAGGCCGATTCCCTTAAGGTAGCTTTTTATTATTTTTATTATTATTATCACTTTATTATTATCATTATTATTATTATTATTATTATTATTATTATTATTATTATTATTATTATTATTATTATTATTATTATTATTATTATTATTATTATTATTATTATTATTATTATTATTATTATTATTATTTTTAGTATTGTTATTATTGTTATTATTAGTGTTATAAAGATTATTATTATTATCACTTGCATAGGTATTAAAATTATTACCATTATTATTATTACTACTAATACAAGTAGTAAATAAAATTTATTAATACGATTATAATTACAATGATGATATATATTGTTATTACTAAAATTAATATCATTACTAATATGTGTGTTATTATTATTAACATGTATAGGATTATTATTATTAACGATATCATTCTTATTATTAATATTATCATTATTAATAAAGTTATTATTATTAATAACTCATTAATATAAAAACTATCATTTTTTAACAAATAAATATTTTTATACAAAATATATTTAGTACATATACTATAACGATATTAATATCTCATATAACTACATATTACATTATATAGATAAATATATATATTTATCATGCATAAACCCTAAAATAAATTGTTATATTAGCTATATAAAATATATAAACTGAATATATTAAATTTATCTCTATAACATGAGATAACAAGTATATTATTAATAATATATATATTAATAATATATATATAAACTTGTTCGATTACGATTATATGTTTTAATATATATATACAAATGGTATAGGTTCGTGAATCCGAGGTCAACCCTACATTTGTTCAATATCGTCATATGTATTTTTACTACAAAATACATTATGGTGAGTTTCATTTGCTCCCTTTTTAAATGGTTTTGCAATATATATTTTTGGGACTGAGAATACATGCGCTGCTTTTATAAATGTTTTACGAAATAGACACAAGTACTTGAAACTACATTATATGGTTGAATGGATCGAAGCCGAATATGCCCCTTTTAGCTTGGTAGCCTAAGAATTTGGGAACAGACCCCCAAATTGATGCGAATCCTAAAGATATATCTATCGGGCCCAACAAGCCCCATTCTGGAATTTGGAATGATTTAGTACTTCGATTTTATCCTGTCCGATGGGTGTCCCGGAATGATGGGGATATTCTATATGCATCTTGTTAATGTCGGTTACCAGGTGTTCAATCCATATGAATGATTATTTTGTCTCTATGCATGGGACGTATATTTATGAGAAATCTTGTGGTCTATTAAAATGATGGAAATGAATATTTATGATAAACTAATGAACTCATCAACCTTTTGGTTGACACTTTAAAGCATGTTTATTCTCAGGTATTAAAGAAATCTTCCGCTGTGCATTTGCTCATTTTAAAGATATTACTTGGAGTCATTCATGACATATTTCAAAAGACGTTGCATTCGAGTCGTTGAGTTCATCAAGAATATTATTAAGTCATTTATAGTTTGGATATATTATGAGATAGCATGCATGCCTGTCAACTTTCAATGTAAAGGAAGTTTGTCTTTTAAAAAACGAATGCAATGTTTGTAAAATGTATCATATAGAGGTCAAATACCTCGCGATGTAATCAACTATTGTGAATCGTTTATAATCGGTATGGATTTCATCCAGATGGATTAGGACGGGTCCTTTCAAAATTAATCATGGGTCTTTGTTGAATATGATTAGTATGTATGAAATTCATAATCTTTTTGTGTTTTAAATGCATATCTTTGATTCTAGGGTTCATGGTTTATTTGAGTTCGAATTAGAGATGAGTAATTGGGAGAATTGGTTATGGTTTTGTTAAATATGGTTTGAGTTGAGTGATAAGTGTGGGGTGTGTCAATTTGGCCGGGTCATTAGGGTACTAGTCTTAATTAAATGGCTTTCTTATGTTAATTTGCTTTTATATAATATAGATGCCATGACATTAACGCTATGATGATTTGTTGCTAGATTATTTGTTGAATTTGGAATTACATTGCTAATTTTGGAGTTTGAATTTATCTTTCTACTAATGTTAATTATGTTGGGATTTAACAAGTTCATAACACTTAAAACATTTTAAGAATCAAACTTAGCGAAAGCGTGTAAACCCGATTTGAAACCATGTAATTACCATTTTAGAACTTGTATATCTTTAACCATTTAAAGTTAAATCCCAATTAGGATCAAGTTATGAAATATACTTACAAACTACAAGCAAGAAAAGAGTTTATACCTACTCCAAGCTTGTTGGTGTATGATGAAGATGATGATGAAGAATGGAGCCTCAAATGGATGAAACCTCAAGTAGTTATACCCCAAGCTAACCACCAACACCTTGTACTTTGGTTAGGATTTAATTTACACTTGAAAATAGCTTGCAAAATCAACTTGAAAACCCTTTCTCCCTCTCCAAAAGCTCATGGCAACAGCAGCAGTTTTTTAGAGAGTTTTGCAGTTTTTTTATTATCTATTTTGATGTGTTTGCATGTCTGTTAAGTCTCCAAGAGGTCTTGGTACATATGCATATGGAATCTATGGAAGTAACCACTCAAAATGCTAGTCAAATGCATGCTTGTTGAGACTCCAATGCCACTTCCACAATTAGTTTTTTATAAAATATGTTTTATAAAAGAATTAGATTTTATAAAACCATTTTATAAACTTCCATATTAATTATGTACATTTTATTATATAAAACTAATTTATATAAAATGTAACATAAATTGATTAATTATTTAACCTATAAATAATTAAATCGATATTATATAAATTATTCCATAATTTATATATATACACATCAAGTAATTTTTAAGAAAACCATTTTTCTTAAAGTTCAAGTGTCGCGTATTTAATCAACGATCCAATCGCTAAGATCAAATACGAATAAGGTGTCGGTAAGCTTGTTATTGGGTATGACCCGACTTGGATCAAAAAACATTAGCCACATTAATTAAATATGTCTCTCGGGCATACGAAATACCTTCAAATTACATTGAACGTTTTAAGTTTATGTTGAGATGATACTAATGAATGATTATTGTTCGAGTATTTGGAAAAGATGATTTGTTATGGTTGATAGTTTGTGATGTTAACGTTAGTCATGAATAATTTAATGCTTGTAGAAATTTGTTGACCACGGTTGACTTATGCTTGAAAGGTGGATTGTTTTGAATATGAGCATGGACTAATCTTCAATGCTAATGGCAATGTTTGCGTTTATGTTTTGTTTGTTTGGTGTTTGTTAATACAGAGGCAAAGAATGACAGCTGCTCAAAGGGAGGAAGAAAGGTTCTTGGAAATTCAAAAAAATCCTGAAAATTGGTTACAAGCGTTAAGAGATAATGAAGAGTATGCCGGAAGATTTGAGTATATTAGAAGGCGTCTAATCACTGGCACTTAGTATTTGGACTGGGCCCCGTTAGTTCAAGCGGGAAGACGTTTAAAGACTCGTCTCCAAAATGTGCTGACATGCGCTAAACAACCGGGTAATCATTTTATTCACGCATGGGAGCAGGCTTTTATGTGTACGGATGTTATCTATGACGAGTTAGTGTGGGAATTCTTTTCCACGTTAACTTTTAATCCTCGTCGTGTGGCTACGGATGTGAGTTTCTTACAGTTTCGGTTAAGAGGAATGGAACGGGAAATGAGTAGGATGGATCTTTGTCGAGCGTTGGATTTATACCCCGACATGGATGATTTCATTTTAGAGCGGTATTTGGGAGAGACTAAGTTTTACGGTGCCGAATTCTTTAATGTGCAGCAATACTGGTATCAGCTTAGTTGCAAGAATCCGTTTGTGTCAAGTGAATCGAAGGGGTCAGACATTCGTGATAAGGATGCAAGGTTGATTCAAAGGTTCTTGGGGTGCACATTTTGTGCAAAAGTGAATGGGTACGACAAAGTGACGACTCATGATTTATGGTCGATTTATATGATTAAGAATGAACAGTTTGCTGACTTGTCTAATTTGGTGGGTGAATATCTACGTAAGCATGCGATGGAGAAGCAACGGGCGAAACCACTTTTGGGTGGTCATTATGTTACAAAAATTGCCAAGTTTTTCAATATTAACTTCACTCGTTGCACACCGGATCGTGACTCTATGAAGCCGTTCGGGGCACAGTTTTATATTAATGCACGTATTTTGATGTATAATTCGAATAGGACTATGTTAGTGGAATATGTTGAACCGTCTCAACAAGGGGGAGCGAGTGGTAGTGGTACGCGACACGATGATGATGAGAACATTGCTGATGTGTTGCACGTGGGGTACGAAATACTATATATTTTTAGTACGAAATACGAAACAAAACTACACAAGTTTTAATTATTTATTTACAAATGGGATATACCTAAACCTTGCTACAACACTATAGGCAGTGTACCTAATCACAGAGTAGTATAGTTTTTAGTAAGTCCGGTTCGTTCCACAGGGAGATGGTGATACGTACTATATTTTTATATAACTATATTTGTACAAAATATATTATATATAGTAATAATATATAAAAGGGGATTTACCGTTTAATGACCGGTTTGTCGATTTTATATCTTAAGTCACAATTAAAACCTAATGCAAAATATAAATGACGATAATTAAAGGTACGATGAAATATAAAATAAAATAATTATGCTTATTTAAACTTCCGTAACCATGATGTTTGACGTTTTGATTTTAATTAATTACCATGGGTTAATTGTCCTTTGTCCTGGATGTATTTGAAACCTATCTGGTTTTTGTCCATAATAGTTCATCGGTCATAATTATAAAATGCTCGGCAAATTTAACCTTATACCGAAGTCAAATATTCCAACTAATTGGGGATTCGAACTGTAACAAGGTCTTAATACTTTGTTTAATGAATACACCAGGTTATCGACTGTGTGTAATCCAAGGTTTTAATACTTTGTTAACAATTACACCAATTACCCTTGAATGTAATCCACCCCTGTTTTAATGAGTCCAGTGACTATTAATCCATCCCCGTGTCCGGTCAAATGAACAATAATTCGTACTTATAATATCCCGCCCATCGTGTCCGATTAAGATATCGATACGTTAAATTGTAACCTTTATATTAAATTAACGATAACGAGGTATCGTTAATTTAATATAAAGCCCATAGTCTAATTTCCACAAGTGTAAATCTTTTGTCCAAACCCCAATTATGGTACAAAGCCCAATAACCCCGTCTTTTAATATTTAGCCCAACATCATGATTACTTCGACTTAAGTAAGCATAATAATAACTTAGTTACGAGACATTAATTTAAAAAGGAGAACATAGCTTACATTGATTATTTATCGCGTAGTGTTACACGGACAGAGCTCCGACTTTAAAACCCGTAAAATAACCTTTGCATAACCCAAAACTAATCTAATATAAAACTACACTATAATATATATATATATATATATATATATATATATATATATATATATATATATATATATATATATATATATATTATTACAGAGGAGTATTATTATTATTTTGCTAAGAGTCGAGCAGAAAGGCTGGCTATTTAAAGATGTGGTCTGATCCTGAGGCTCATGCGATCGCATGGGTTCTCAGTGTTAATCTCATGCGATCGCATGGCCAGCCTGCCCATGCCCAATTGCTTTGTTTGCTAGCTCGTCGACGTTATATTTAATTATATAATATAATATATATAATTTTATATAATTATATATATATTATATTATATTCTTGTGCATGGTAGACTCATAATTTTTGGTCCGTTGCGTCGGGCGTTGATAGTTGGCTCAGGTCCCGGTTCCGGATTTTCGAACGTCCTTTCGTATAATTTAATATCTTGTACTTTGCGTTTTGTAACTTGTACTCTTGTCATTTTTAGACGTTTCTTATCAATAAATTGAACCACTTGGATGGTATCTTGTACATTTGAGCTTTTTGGACGTTTGCGTCTTCAAATCGTCATTTTCGCCTTTTGCCTTCGCACTTATTTAATATAAACGATTACAACTTAAAATAGGACAATTACAACTAAATAATTTACATATTGGGAGGATATTGCTACTAAATATATGTTCATTTGGAGCACTATCAGTCGCGGCTCACATTTTTGAGTGTTTTGGTTCAGATTCAGATGAGCCGTATGGTTCGGGTAGTGGGCAGCTGTGGTCGATGTTCGAGGAAGTTTGGAATAGCTTGATCTCGAGGGTTGGTAATGTTCAAATTGGTGTATTGAATAGTTTTAATGAATTTCGGGGAGATCAACTATCACATAATGATCGTATGTGGGATAGTCAACAACGGGTCGAGGCGAGCACGTTACGCCAAGAGGAGATGGCGGTGGAGTCATTGCATGATCAGCAATGGATGCATTATGGTAATGACTGGCAGCGACATAATGCACGTATTTATTATAATTTTCCGAATGATTATATGAGTACGCCACAGGTAGAGCCCGTTTACTACCGTGATCCGATCAGGCCCCGAGTGTCCGCACCAACATACAAACCGCGTGAATCTATGGACGAGATGAGAAGGCAGTTTCAGGAGCGGTACCCGCAAGGCCAATGGCCTTTTGGAGATTTTTATTGAGAATGGTCTGCGCGCCAATGATCTTGTTGTAATTGTTTCAAACTTTTTATCTGTTGGGTCTGTACTTATTTAACTATTTACTTTGATTATGTACTGTAAATTTATTTGGGGATAAGGCATTTCGGTTACCGGGTGGTGCCACCTTATCCCGTTTATGTAGTTTCTTTTATGTTTATTAGGTTGGTTGGTGAAATGATTTTTAAGTCTGGCATTAAGTTCAGCAAAATTGCATGATTGATGATATTGGTGTAAGGATCGGGAATGGACGATGTTCTTATGCTGGCAGTCAGTTCAGCGCCATCTGTCACTGGCATTCCGCGATCAATGGTTAAACTCGATAAGTTTTTATATTTTCTTTCTCACATTACCCTTTCGATTTTAATCTATTTTTGATCTCAAGTGATGGGGACATTACTCGATCTCAAGTGTGGGGTGGGGGATGTAAAATCTCTCGGGTTGGTTGTTAATTGAGTCATCGTCATATTAGTTTTGATATAAAAAGACTTGACATTTCACGGGTTTTGGTCGTAAAAAAAATTGAAAAATTAGGGGTAAAAAATAGAAAAGTTAGTTTAAATATAAAAAAAAGTAGAAAAACAATTGAAAATTCGGCCAAAACCTTTGTTACGAAAATTGGTTTTGATTTGGCTTGGTATTTTATGGCATATTTCGTGATTTCAAAGAAGCCAACATTGTTCCACATGTTCATTTTCTTGGACATGAAATCCTATGAGTTCGGGGAACTCAATAGTAGGTCACCTGTACCAAAACGGGTATAAACCGTGAGAGAGCGGTGATTGCATAGCGTGATTGTGACCGAATCACGTGCCAGATCAAAAACTTTTGGTTACTTGGTATAGCAGACTTCTGAAACTCTACCATTTTATAATTACATCATCTAATGGTGTGATACTGTGGGAAGAGAAGCCTTGAGCTTCACCAGTGTTGTCCTTTTTAGGAACAATAGCTACGTGCTTGTGTTTGCTTAGACAACACAACCCATAGCCAAAAGCTATGGCACCCAAAGGTTTTTGGGATTTATCGGAAGGGTAGTATCTACTTCCTACCTTTCTTAAAACAAGCAGAAAAGCTTGTCATGTGAGAAGTAAGCAACTAGGAAGTAAAGTCTTCCAACCGTTTCACTTGGTACGTATACCTCTTAAGTTGTACCATTTCATTACCCATCATATCACGGTGAGGTACTGTTAGAGGTGAAAGTCTTGAACTTTCAAAACATGTTCATTATTTTGAATGTGAAATCCTACATGAACATAAAAATTTCATACGTAGGTCACCTGCACCAAGGCGGGTGCCAACCGTATGAACGGTGATTGTATCATGTGGTCAAAACCGGGCCATGCGCTAGATCGAAAACTTTAATAGGGAGATCCTCATTGTTTCTCCAAACAAGGACAATGTTGCGTCCAACCACTTAATATAACCCTAGGAGTAAAGTCTCCAAATCGACACGCTTGCTGATTTATTTCAGAAGTTGTAGTCCAGAGTTGTAGGGTGACGAAAAGTCTTGAAAAGTCATTTCTAACATCGACTGGAAATCTACCAGGCCTCAACATCAAACAGGGAAACTGGTAGTCAGACTTATCTCGATGAGGGAGTTCTGTCTCGTCAAATGGGGAGCGCACCATGATACATAAATCTATGATTGATCAGATCCCCAGTGGATAACCTCCGGAAAGGTAAGATAACAGCTTTTAAGCCTGATGAACTTCAATCTTTATGATTAACTTAATGGATTAGATGATTACCTCATAATTATCGATGATATTTGGACGTAATGTGTATCATCCTAAGCACATTATTTTCTTACCGACATCTCGCGATGTTAGGTACTGTGGGAGGCATTGGTTTGACCAATCGCGGGGTAGCCCGTTTGGTTCGTTTGGTTCATCTTCTCGGTTCATGGCTCCACTTGATTCCCTGTTTATTTGAAGACTTTTATTATGGTTCGAGATTCTCTGCTTCATCATTATGGTATGTTAACGAGACTGTCTTTGGTTACATTATTCATTACATATTACTTGAAGATTGGGAATATATTTATTTGGGAATGCAAGGTTGAGCCATGGTTAGTATTTTCTCCATATTTGTAACGACCCTGGATTTTTCAACGTTTATTTATTAATAATTGTTATTATTAATACTTGTGATTAAACGAATGTATGTTATTACATTTACATGTTGCCATGATTGCTCGTACTTGACTTTAATTACCCGAAACGTCTTTGTGACACACGAAACTTTCACGAATAATATTTTCAGATATTATTTACATTCATGATTAGTTTTATTAATCATTTTAATTAACTAAGACTATTAGTTAGTTACTTGGGCTTAAATTGGACTTATTTGTTAATTATTGGAACTTGGACTTGATTAATGTTAATGGACTCTTGAATGAGGACTTACAAGCCCAACCTACTTCTTAATGGACCTTTTAGCCTAACCTACCATGTAAGTAATGCTTAGAACTAAACTAGAAGACTTAACTAAGTAAAGGATCTAATTACTTGCTCATTCCCATGCATGCACCCATTTTAACCAACTTTAAAGGCTTTAACATACAAGTGACTAGTGTGCAAACTTCTTCCTCCCTTTTTTTTCTGCTGGCCGTAGCTTTTAGGGATGAGAGGGAGTCAAAAAAATTTTTTACTTACTACTTGTTCACTTGTATTCTCTCATTCAAACACACACATTACTTGCATCTTATTTTTCTCTCTTTACTCTCTCTAATTCTTGTAAGTAACAAGCTTCTTCCTCTTCCTTTTCTTTGGCCAAAACCGTGGCCCAACACCCCTATATCATAATCATTTGTTTGCTTTATCAATTGTTCTTTGTTGTTGATTAGTTACTTGTATTTATTAGTTGTTACTTGTTTCATATTGCTGTTGTTACTTACAAATTTCAAGAATCAAACTTACTAGTTTCATTCTTCATTTTATCTTGTAATTTCAAGAACATACAAGAACTTAACTTACTAGTTATGATTCTACACTTAATTTCTTAAAAGATTTAGAGTTCATGTGTTGCAAATCATACTTGTAAGTCATGTTAGTAAACTTTAAAGTTTACTTTCTTAAAGATCAAACTTTGGTTTGAATCTTTAAAGTATGAACAACCCATGAACTAGTTACTAGTTACTTGTTTACTTAGCTTATTTACTTCATTTACTTGCACTTTAATTTTATGATTTTGGTTGTTGTTGGTCAAGTACTACAAGTTAGTCTTGATCTCATTTCTCTTGAACTAAAAGTTAACTTTAAAAGTTCAAGAACATGTAAGTAAGTTTCTTTAATTATAACTTGGTACACTTATGTTAGATCTAGACTTTTGAGTCTTGGATCTTCAAGATCAAACTAATAACTATGTTCTACAACTCAAGATCTTGACTTCATAAGTTTACTTTCAAATTTGTAACTTATTATTAGTTTTAAAGTTCTTGTATGTATTAGATCTAAGACTTTGATGTAACATTGGTTCATCAAACTTCATACAACTCTTAAGTGAGTTGTGCTACATGTCTTAGACCTACACTTGTGTCATAATAGTCAAAACTTGGTTAATATTACTTTTACATTTCATGTATGTGTTGAATCTAAGACTTTGATGTAACTTTGGTTCATCAAAACACTTGCAACACTTAAGTGAGTTGTGCTTCATGTCTTAGACTTACACTTGGGTTATGATGGTCAAACCTTGGTGAAAGTGATGCAAACACATCAACGAGTTATACACTTGAAGCTACATGCATCAAGGATGAGAACCGTGATAAGCATCGAACACCAAGAACCACCGGAACCTACTGACCTGTCTGTTTTCTGTATTCCGGAACATATGTTTCTTGAATGCAGTTTTTTTACATAATATCATACAAACATGGACTCCAAATCTTGTCCTTATTTTAGTATGCAACAGCGAAAGCTCTTAATATTCACCTGAGAATAAACATGCTTTAAACGTCAACAAAAATGTTGGTGAGTTATAGGTTTAACCTATATATATCAAATCGTAACAATAGACCACAAGATTTTATATTTCAATATACATCTCATACATATAGATAAAAATCATTCATATGGTGAACACCTGGTAACCGACATTAACAAGATGCATATATAAGAATATCCCCATCATTCCGGGACACCCTTCGGATATGATATAAATTTCGAAGTACTAAAGCATCTGGTACTTTGGATGGGGTTTGTTAGGCCCAATAGATCTATTTTTAGGATTCGCGTCAATTAGGGTGTCTGTTCCCTAATTCTTAGATTACCAGGCTTAATAAAAAGGGGCATATTCGATTTCGATAATTCAACCATAGAATGTAGTTTCACGTACTTGTGTCTATTTTGTAAATCATTTATAAAACCTGCATGTATTCTCATCCCAAAAATATTAGATTTTAAAAGTGGGACTATAACCAACTTTCACAGATTTTTACTTCGTTGGGAAGTAAGACTTGGCCACTGGTCGATTCACGAACCTATAACAAATATGTACATATATATCAAAGTATGTTCAAAATATATTTACAACACTTTTAATACATTTTGATGTTTTAAGTTTATTAAGTCAGCTGTCCTCATTAGTAACCTACAACTAGTTGTCCACAGTTAGATGTACAGAAATAAATTGATATATATTATCTTGAATCAATCCACGACCCAGTGTATACATATCTCAGTATTGATCACAACTCAAACTATATATATTTTGGAATCAACCTCAACCCTGTATAGCTAACTCCAACATTCACATATAGAGTGTCTATGGTTGTTCCGAAATATATATAGATGTGTTGACATGATAGGTCGAAACATTGTATACGTGTCTATGGTATCCCAAGATTACATAATATACAATACAAGTTGATTAAGTTATGGTTGGAATAGATTTGTTACCAATTTTCACGTAGCTAAAATGAGTAGTTTTTACCAATTTTGTTTTGCTCGCCATTTCTTCGTTTCTAATCCGTTTTGAATGATTTAAGCGGCCACAGTTTCGTATTGAACTTGAATTAATGAAACTAAACAGAAAAGGTATAGGTTTATAGTCAGAAATACAAGTTACAAGTCATTTTTGAAAGAGGTAGTCATTTCCGTCGAAAGAACGACATCTTGATGACTGTTTTGAAAAACATACTTTCACTTTGAGTTTAATCATGATTTTTGGATATGGTTTCATGTTCATAAGAAAAATCATTTTCCCAGAAGTATAGCTTTTAAATCAAAGTTTTTCATAGTTTTTAATTATCCAAACCAAAACAGCCCTCGGTTGTAACTACGACGGCGTAAATCCGGTTTTATGGTGTTTATCGTGTTTCCAGGTTTTAAATCATTAAGTTAGCATATCATATAGATATAGATCATGTGTATAGTTGATTTTAAAAGTGTAGTTAGAAGGATTAACTTTGTTTGTGAACAAGTTTAGAATTAACTAAACTATGTTCTAGTGATTCCTAGTTTACCACTTCGAATATGATAGCTTTTTATGTATGAATCGAATGATGTTATGAACATCATTACTACCTTAAGTTCCTTGGATAAACCTACTGGAAAAGATAAAAATGGATCTAGCTTCAACTGATCCTTGGATGGCTCGAAGTTCTTGAAGCAGAATCATGACACGAAAACAAGTTCAAGTAAGATCATCACTTAAAATAAGATTGTTATAGTTATAGAAATTGAATCAAAGTTTGAATATGAGTATTATATTGTATTATAAAGATATATTAATGTAAATAAGAAAGATTTCTTGAGGTTGGATGATCACTCTACAAGATTGGAAGTAAGCTAGCAAACTTGGAAGTATTCTTGATTTTATGAAACTAGAACTTGTAGAATTTATGAAGAACACTTAAAACTTGAAGATAGAACTTGAGAGATATCAATTAGATGAAAAAAAAATTGAAGAATTAAAGTGTTTGTATGTGTTGTTGGTCATTGGTGTATGGATTAGATATAAAGGATATGTAATTTTGTTTTCATGTAAATAAGTCATGAATGATTACTCATATTTTTGTAATTTTATGAGATATTTCATGCTAGTTTCCAAATGATGGTTCCCACATATGTTAGGTGACTCACATGGTCTGCTAAGAGCTGATAATTGGAGTGTATATACCAATAGTACATACATCTAAAAGCTGTGTATTGTACGAGTACGAATACGGGTGCATACGAGTAGAATTGTTGATGAAACTGAACGAGGATGTAATTGTAAGCATTTTTGTTAAGTAGAAGTATTTTGATAAGTGTCTTGAAGTCTTTCAAAAGTGTATGAATACATATTAAAACACTACATGTATATACATTTTAACTGAGTCGTTAAGTCATCGTTAGTCGTTACATGTAAGTGTTGTTTTGAGACCTTTAGGTTAACGATCTTGTTAAATGTTGTTAACCCAAAGTTTATAATATCAAATGAGATTTTAAATTATTATATAATCATGTTATTATGATATATTAATATATCTTAATATGATATATACATTTAAATGTCGTTACAACGATAATCGTTACATATATGTCTCGTTTCGAAATCCTTAAGTTAGTAGTCTTGTTTTTACTTATGTAGTTCATTGTTAATACACTTAATGATATATTTAATTATCATATTATCATGTTATATATAATATAACAATGTATTAATATGCTTCATATATATTTAGTAAGACGTGGTTATAACGATAATCGTTATATGTATCGTTTCGAGTTTCATATGTCAATAGTCTCCTTTTTAAGTATATAACTTATTGTTACTATTTTTAATGAGATACTTGATGATCATTATATCATGTTAAACATATATATTTATTCATTTATGTATCATCATGTCATATACAACTTATAGCGTTCGTGAATCATTGGTCACACTGGGTAATCAGACGTTTACAAAATTTCCGTTTCAATTAACCAAGTCTTAACAAGTTTGATTTCTTAACATGTTGGAAACATTTAATCATGTAAATATAGTTTTCATTAAACATATAATCATAGAAAGGTTCAGAAAAGTTCGGGTCACTACACATAGGGTTTGACATCCCCACTCGGGCTAGTCGCGCTAGCATTTAATGAGTGTTTAATACTTCGTAAACATACGCACTTGCCAAGTGTACTTTCAGGGGGTATAAACGTTAAGTTAGTTACCAAGTGCCCACGGTTAACATATACTTTATCATACTGTTTTGAAATGCTCTTTGTAGCACTGAAATCTCGTGGACTACCTTACATACTGTTATACTTAAACTATAGCTCACCAACCTTTGTGTTGATGTTTTTAAGCATGTTTTTCTCAGGTGCTTAAGGTTATTTGCTTTCGCTGTCGTGCTAGTCTTGCCGTAGACACCCGCTGCTCTAGTGTTATCACCGCATGAACTGTTTATCTTGCATTCAAACTTTAATACTTTTGAACTATGTTTTGTAACGACCTAAGGGTCACATACATTTATTCATGCTTGCTATTCATAGAAGCATACTGTTGGTGAAAAACAATTGACGTCGGTTATGACATCATCTTTTTATCGTGAATGCAACTTCTTTTATTACAGCATATAGTACTTAACCTTGTAATGATCCTGTTGTTGATGATTCGTACACGATGGTTTTGTACGGGGCATCACATTTGGTATCAGAGCATTGGTTGTAGGGAATTAGGTTGCATTAGTGAGTCTAAGACCGACCCGAGTAGGATTCACTAATAGGACTAATCTATAACTTGCTAGTTTACTTGTTTCTGCTGAACTTACTGCATGCTGCTGCTTACTTTTACTGCTATATGCCATACGCTACTACCTGATTTCACTACCATATGATATTACTTTCTTTCGATTGCATGCTACTTCTGTACGATTCGTTATTATTGCCATGCTACTTATTGTTATACATGATTTAAACTGTTGGCCTAATACGTGTTTGCTTTATTACTTACTGACATGGAAAATTTATTTTTCCTTGTTCAGATGTCGGATGTTCCACCTGCTATCGTTTTGGGCAGTTTAGACTCGTCAGCCACCCCACCTGCTGCTGCTGCCGACACACCGATCCCGCTACGCACCAGTGACCCCGGCGCTTCGTCTTCCAGAGCTAGTAGTAGTGCGCCGGCACCAGTGGCTACTATTGGCGGATACGTGGACCCTACGGAGATTCCAGCTTCGTCTGCTCCCGGACCCTCGGAGCCACAGCCCCGCATCGGTGGTGTTGTGATTCCCGCGGAGTTCGGGGAAGGGCCATTCTGTAACCATATGCGCATGCCGTGCCGACGCGCTGCTAATGGACGTTTAGTGCCGATTCCGCCAGGCAGACACAGAGAGATGTTGGCCGCCTTCGAACTGCCAGTTCAGCCACCCGTGCCACCACCACATGATTCGGATGACTCATCATCTGCCGATTATTCATCAGATGACTCTTCCTCACACGACTCCAGTGATGATGAGGACCCTGCTGATGTACCTATTCAGCCACCCTCCACCCCGCCGAAGAAGCGGTATCGCTTCGACGGTACCATCATTCCAGGGATCAATGGAGGACGAGCCTTCACTGACGCATTTGGTAGGCATCGTAGGGTTACTACTCGTAAGCGGCTTGTGCCGTACCCTGCCGACCCACAAGTGTGTAAGACACCCCGTTACGTACTGACTATTTCTGGAGCCGGAACGTTTGCACCCCGTTTCGTGCGGTCTGCACCACCCGCACCACCGGCACCACCCGCACCACCCGCACCACTTGCACCGCCTGCCCTACCATCTCCCACTGTCGAGGAATTGACAAGGGGGTGGGAATCCTTCGAGCTCGGGTTACTGAGCTTGAGGAGCAGTTGACTCAGGTTTTAGACATCCTACACCTACCTTCACCGTAGGACCTTTTGTATTAGATTTCATGATGTAATCTAGTTGTAGTTTCATATTTCACTTATGTATTGTACGAATTTATCATGATGTATGAAACTTATTGTTAATGAATGGAAACTTTGTGATGTTACTTTTTGCACAAGTGTTCTATTTACGTTACTGTATGGTGTTTTGCGGTACTTGTATCAACTTGCGTTACTTAATTAACATTGTGTTGTGCTGTTTACATGTTGGTTGTTATATACTATATTATTATATATTGAATGCTGGATTTTGACTTGAGTCAAAATGTTTGTATAGAACACCATGGCTAATGGTCGATCCACACCTACTGCTGCTCAAATTGAAGAGATGATCCAAGAACGTGTAGCCGCAGCCATTGCGGAAATGCAACCCCAAGCTCCACCGCCACCGCCACCACCACCGGTTATTCAACCCGTTCGAAATGGGTGTACTTACAAGGAATTCCAGAGCTGTAAACCACATAACTTCAGCGGCACTGAAGGACTGGTTGGTCTCACAAGATGGTTCGAGAAACTTGAATCAGTATTCCGAGTTAGCAACTGTTCGGAGGACAACAAAACCAAATTTGCTTCTTGCACCCTGTCTGACGGCGCGCTCACGTGGTGGAACACAATGGCACAGGCACAAGGCATTGATGAGGCGTATGCTACGCCATGGGAAGAATTTAAATGTGCCATGATTGAGGAGTATTGTCCGAGAACCGAAATCCAAAAGATGGAAATGGAATTCATGCAGTTAAAGGCCGTTGGGAACGACCTTGATGGTTACAACAGGAGATTTTTGGAACTAGCCCTGATGTGTCCGACAATGGTCACCCCAGAATTCAAGCGAATGGAGAGATACTTCTGGGGACTCCCTAAGAGCATTAAGGGAAATGTCACCTCATCCAAACCACCGAATGTTCCCGAAGCGATGCGCATGGCGCATACTTTAATGAATCAAATAACCATCGATGAACCGGAGAAAACTAAATCTGAAGCGGGTACTAGTGAGAAGCGCAAATGGGATAACCACAACAACAACAACAAGGGAAGGAACTATGAATAGAACCCGACGAAATGACATGAGGGTTTCAGAGGAAACAACAACGGTGGAAACCCCAACCCCAACAACAACACCAACTCCAACCCGAACTATAAGGGAACCCTACCTCAATGCAAGAGGTGTTACAAACACCACACTGGGTATTGCAATGTTGTCTGCGAGAAGTGCCAACGGTCTGGGCATGTTGGAAAAGACTGCAAGGTCACCACTTTGAATGGGAAGCCGAACCCCACAGGGCCAAGGAAGTGTTATGAATGCGGGCAGATAGGCCATTTCAGAAATGCGTGTCCAAATAAGCAAAAAGATGGCGGACCACCACGCGCTAGAGCTTTCAATGTTAATGCAAGGGACGCACGCGAAAACCTTGACTTGGTGACAGGTATATTCAAAATCAACAATCTTTTAGCTTCTGTCTTGTTTGATACTGGTGCGGATAGAAGTTATGTATGTAGACATTTTTGTGATAAGATTAATTGGTCATTAGTCCCGTTAAAAGAGAGTATGCTTGTCGAGGTCGCCAATGGAAAACTTGAAAAAGTTGACCATATTAGTCGAGGAGCTATTATCAACATAGCTGGTGCAGATTTCGAAATTGATTTGATACCTATCAAACTGGGAAGTTTTGACGTGATCGTTGGTATGGATTGGTTGAGCAAGATAAGGGCCGATATTATCTGTGGAGATAAAGCACTTCGCATGCCACAAGGAGATGGCGAGCCACTGGTTATCTATGGAGAGAGATGTACCTCGAAGTTGAACCTCATTAGTTACGTGAAAGCACAAAAGATTATGAAGAAGGGACGTTTTGCTGTCCTAGCACATGTGAAAGCGGTAGAAACTGAGGTGAAGAGCGTGAATGACGTTCAAATTGCGAACGAATTTTCCGATGTCTTCCCTGAAGAATTGCCTGGATTGCCGCCGCAGAGAGCAGTAGAGTTTCAGATTGATTTAGTGCCAGGAGCTGCACCTGTAGATCGCGCACCTTATAGACTCGCACCTTTCGAGATGCAAGAATTACAGAGCCAACTACAAGAACTGTTAGATCGTGGATTTATTCAACCAAGTTTCTCGCCTTGGGGCGCACCTGTGTTGTTTGTGAAGAAGAAGGATGGATCTTTCTGTATGTGTATCGACTGCCGTGAGCTCAATAAATTGACTATCAAGAATCGGTATCCTCTTCCACGAATTGATGATCTTTTTGATCAACTACAAGGATCGAGCGTCTACTCAAAGATCGATTTACGATCCGGGTATCACCAGTTGAGGGTGAAGGAAAGTTACGTGATGAAAACTGCATTCAGGACCCGTTATGGTCATTATGAGTTTCTCGTGATGCCATTCGGTTTGACAAATGCACCTGCCGTGTTCATGGACCTCATGAATCGTGTCTGCAAGCCGTACTTGGATAAGTTTGTTATCGTCTTCATAGATGATATCCTCATCTACTCTAAGAGCGAAGAAGAGCATGAGCAACACCTCCGACTAGTACTTGAACTCCTGAGACAAGAGCAACTTTACGCCAAATTCTCCAAGTGTGAATTTTGGTTGAAGGAAGTCCAGTTTCTGGGTCATGTTGTGAGCGACCAGGGTATCAAAGTTGATCCTGCCAAGATTGAAGTCATCAGCAAGTGGGAGACCCCCACTACTCCAACTCATATTCGCCAATTCCTAGGTCTCGCCGGTTATTATCGAAGGTTTATCGAAGGTTTCTCTCTGATTGCACGTCCTTTGACCGCGCTGACTCACAAGGGCAAGAAGTTCATTTGGGAACCCGCACACGAATCAGCATTTCAAACTTTGAAGAAGAAGTTAACCACTGCACCTATCCTATCACTTCCTGAGGGCAGTGACGACTTTGTTGTTTATTGCGATGCATCGAAAAGTGGTTTTGGTTGTGTACTGATGCAACGATCAAAAGTTATTGCCTATGCCTCCCGCCAATTGAAGATTCACGAGCGGAACTACACTACTCACGATCTTGAACTTGGAGCCGTTGTCTTTGCGCTCAAATTGTGGAGACATTATTTGTATGGAACTAAAAGCACTATCTTCACCGATCACAAGAGTCTCCAACACATCTTCGATCAGAAGCAACTAAATATGAGACAGCGTCGATGGATCGAGACGCTCAACGACTACGATTGTGAACTTTGTTATCATCCTGGCAAGGCCAATGTTGTAGCTGACGCTTTAAGCCGAAAGGAGAGGGTGGCACCTCTTCGTGTTAGGGCTCTGAACATCACCATCCATTCAAATCTCAACAGCCAGATCAGAGTAGCCCAAGATGAGGCTCTCAAGAAGGAGAATATAACTCATGAACATTTGAACATACTTGTCTCTCGATTCGAAGTTAGGGAGTCTGGACTCCGATGTTATGACGGAAGAATTTGGGTACCTCTTTATGGAGATCTACGGAACCTTATACTTGATGAAGCTCATAAATCGAGATATTCGATTCATCCTGGAGCGGGCAAAATGTACCACGACCTTAAAGAACAGTATTGGTGGCCGAATCTTAAGAAAGACGTTGCAACTTATGTTGGTAAGTGTTTGACTTGCTTGACGGTTAAAGTCAAGCATCAGAGACCCTCTGGATTGCTTCAACAACCAAAAATCCCACAATGGAAGAAGGAACGGATAACAATGGATTTCATCACCAAGCTACCAAAGACGGTGGGCGGATACGATACTATTTGGGTTATTGTTGACCACCTTACCAAATCTGCACATTTCTTAGCGATGAAAGAAACCGATACAATGGAGAGGCTTGCTCAACTTTACATTAAAGAGGTTGTATCACGACACGGTGTACCTTTATCGATCATCTCCGATCGCGATCCCCGTTTTGCTTCTAGATTTTGGCGTTCATTGCAAGAAGCCATGGGAACTCGTCTTGACATGAGTACTGCTTATCACCCTCAGACTGACGGACAAAGTGAACGAACGATTCAGACCTTGGAAGACATGTTGCGTGCATGTGTCATCGATTTCAGAAAGGCCTGGGAAAGACATTTGCCACTCGCCGAATTTTCGTACAACAACAGTTATCACTCAAGCATTAATGATGCGCCTTTTGAAGCATTGTATGGCCGCAAGTGCCGATCTCCTATTTGTTGGGCCGAAGTAGGCGAAAAGCAAATCACCGGACCCGAGGTAGTCCATGAAACAACGGAGAAGATTGCTCAGATTCAAGCTAGACTTAAGACTGCCCGCGATCGTCAAAAGAGTTATGCCGATCTTAAATGTAAAGACTTTGAATTCAACGTGGGCGACCGTGTAATGTTAAAGGTTGCACCTTGGAAAGGTGTGATCCATTTTGGAAAACGTGGAAAGTTAAACCCACGATACATTGGTCCTTTTGAAATCTTAGAATGTGTTGGACCTGTTGCTTACCGTTTGGATCTACCAGCACAATTGAGCTCAGTTCATCCTACCTTCCATGTGACAAACTTGAAGAAGTGTCTTGCTGCACCTAAACTTATCATACCACTTGAAGAACTTACGATTGACGACAAACTTCACTTTGTGGAAGAACCTGTTGAAATTATGGATCGTGAGATCAAAACTTTGAAACGCAACAAGATTCCGATCGTCTGAGTACGATGGAATGCCAAACGAGGACCTGAGTTTACTTGGGAGCGAGAGGATCAAATGATGCGGAAGTATCCTCACCTTTTCCCGACTCCTCCATCTACCTCAGCTTAAATTTCGGGACGAAATTTTCTTTAACAGGTGGGTAATGTAACGACCCTGGATTTTCCAACGTTTATTTATTAATAATTGTTATTATTAATACTTGTGATTAAACGAATGTATGTTATTACATTTACATGTTGCCATGATTGCTCGTACTTGACTTTAATTGCCCGAAACGTCTTTGTGACACACGAAACTTTCACGAATAATATTTTCAGATATTATTTACATTCATGATTAGTTTTATTAATCATTTTAATTAACAAAGACTATTAGTTAGTTACTTGGGCTTAAATTGGACTTATTTGTTAATTATTGGAACTTGGACTTGATTAATGTTAATGGACTCTTGAATGAGGACTTACAAGCCCAACCTACTTCTTAATGGACCTTTTAGCCCAACCTACCATGTAAGTGATGCTTAGAACTAAACTAGAAGACTTAACTAAGTAAAGGATCTAATTACTTGCTCATTCCCATGCATGCACCCATTTTAATCAACTTTAAAGGCTTTAACATACAAGTGACTAGTGTGCAAACTTCTTCCTCCCTTTTTTTTTTGCTGGCCGTAGCTTTTAGGGATGAGAGGGAGTCAAAAAAAATTTTTACTTACTACTTGTTCACTTGTATTCTCTCATTCAAACACACACATTACTTGCATCTTATTTTTCTCTCTTTACTCTCTCTAATTCTTGTAAGTAACAAGCTTCTTCCTCTTCCTTTTCTTTGGCCAAAACCGTGGCCCAACACCCCTATATCATCATCATTTGTTTGGTTTATCAATTGTTCTTTGTTGTTGATTAGTTACTTGTATTTATTAGTTGTTACTTATTTCATATTGTTGTTGTTACTTACAAATTTCAAGAATCAAACTTACTAGTTTCATTCTTCATTTTATCTTGTAATTTCAAGAACACACAAGAACTTAACTTACTAGTTATGATTCTACACTTAATTTCTTAAAAGATTTAGAGTTCATGTGTTGCAAATCATACTTGTAAGTCATGTTAGTAAACTTTAAAGTTTACTTTCTTAAAGATCAAACTTTGGTTTGAATCTTTAAAGTATGAACAACCCATGAACTAGTTACTAGTTACTTGTTTACTTAACTTATTTACTTCATTTACTTGCACTTTAATTTTATGATTTTGGTTGTTGTTGGTCAAGTACTGCAAGTTAGTCTTGATCTCATTTCTCTTGAACTAAAAGTTAACTTTAAAAGTTCAAGAACATGTAAGTAAGTTTCTTTAATTATAACTTGGTACACTTATATTAGATCTAGACTTTTGAGTCTTGGATCTTCAAGATCAAACTAAGAACTATGTTCTACAACTCAAGATCTTGACTTCATAAGTTTACTTTCAAGTTTGTAACTTATTATTAGTTTTAAAGTTCTTGTATGTGTTAGATCAAAGACTTTGATGTAACCTTGGTTCATCAAACTTTATACAACTCTTAAGTGAGTTGTGCTGCATGTCTTAGACCTACACTTGTGTCATAATAGTCAAAACTTGGTTAATATTACTTTTACATTTCATGTATGTGTTGAATCTAAGACTTTGATGTAACTTTGGTTCATCAAAACACTTGCAACACTTAAGTGAGTTGTGCTTTATGTCTTAGACTTACACTTGGGTTATGATGGTCAAACCTTGGTGAAAGTGATGCAAACACATCAACGAGTTGTACACTTGAAGCCTCATGCATCAAGGATGAGAACCGTGATAAGCATCGAACACCAAGAACCACCGAAACCTACTGACCTGTCTATTTTCTGTATTCTGGGTCTGATCAGTAAGACCTGGGCTGTTGTGATTATGATTTTCAAATAACCCTGTTCTAGTAGATAACTTTTCATATAGGACTCGTCTTAATCCAAGTTACGGTTTAGGATTTATGGCCCTCCGATTGTCACTATGTCCTTTAACGTTGTGCAGAAATTTCTGACCTACTAGCACTTAGACCGTTGCCACGGTCAAACGAAGACGAGTTTGCTTCTGTAAATTTTACCACACTTAAAGGACTCATATACGGAGCCATGTCCACTGGTCTCACCTTAATTCAGTAAGGGTAGAGGCCGTGGTGACTGATCGAAGTCATCCTTTGTTTTAAACTACTTTCATAAACGAAACTTACGTTACACCTTTTGTTTAATGATGAATGATGATGACCCTTAAGACCTTATTTACATACTTTTAAACATATTCGGATGATTTACTGACTTAGTACTATTTGACTTAGGTTGAGGACCCGTTTGGACAACCTTCATTCCTTGCTTACTTTCTGAGTCATACTTTACCGCTACTTTATCATTGTGAGTTATAGCATTCCCTTTTTACTTTAACTTATTTTGGGAACTGAGAATACATGCGGATTTTATGTTTTACATACTAGGCACGAGTACTTAAACTTATATATGTGTGGGTTATACAACGGCATACACATTCCCTTTAGCTGGGTAACGTTTAATCATTGGTTTTTGAACCGTGAACGCGAATCTTAGATATGGATCCATAGTGAAATGTCCCGTTCATATTGATTATAAACATTCCATATTAATTGATTTCGTTGCGAGGTTTTGACCTCTATATGAGACGTTTTTCAAAGACTGCATTCATTTTTAAAACAACCATAACCTTTATTTTATCAATAAAGGTTTCAAAAGCATTACGTAGATTATCAAATAATGATAATCTAAAATATATTGTTTACACACGACCATTACATAATGGTTTACAATAGAAATATATTACATCGACATATGTTTCTTGAATGCAGTTTTTTTACATAATATCATACAAACATGGACTCCAAATCTTGTCCTTATTTTAGTATGCGACAGCGGAAGCTCTTAATATTCACCTGAGAATAAACATGCTTTAAACGTCAACAAAAATGTTGGTGAGTTATAGGTTTAACCTATATATATATCAAATCGTAACAATAGACCACAAGATTTTATATTTCAATATACATCCCATACATAGAGATAAACATCATTCATATGGTGAACACCTGGTAACCGACATTAACAAGATGCATATATAAGAATATCCCCATCATTCCGGGACACCCTTCGGATATGATATAAATTTCGAAGTACTAAAGCATCCGGTACTTTGGATGGGGTTTGTTAGGCCCAATAGATCTATCTTTAGGATTCGCGTCAATTAGGGTGTCTGTTCCCTAATTCTTAGATTACCAGACTTAATAAAAAGGGGCATATTCGATTTCGATAATTCAACCATAGAATGTAGTTTCACGTACTTGTGTCTATTTTGTAAATCATTTATAAAACCTGCATGTATTCTTATCCCAAAAATATTAGATTTTAAAAGTGGGACTATAACTCACTTTCATAGATTTTTACTTCGTCGGGAAGTAAGACTTGGCCACTGGTTGATTCACGAACCTATAACAAATATGTACATATATATCAAAGTATGTTCAAAATATATTTACAACACTTTTAATACATTTTGATGTTTTAAGTTTATTAAGTCAGCTGTCCTCGTTAGTAACCTACAACTAGTTGTCCACAGTTAGATGTACAGAAATAAATCGATATATATTATCTTGAATCAATCCACGACCCAGTGTATACATATCTCAGTATTGATCACAACTCAAACTATATATATTTTGGAATCAACCTCAACCCTGTATAGCTAACTCCAACATTCACATATAGAGTGTCTATGGTTGTTCCGAAATATATATAGATGTGTCGACATGATAGGTCGAAACATTGTATACGTGTCTATGGTATCCCAAGATTACATAATATATAATACAAGTTGATTAAGTTATGGTTGGAATAGATTTGTTACCAATTTTCACGTAGCTAAAATGAGTAGTTTTTACCAATTTTGTTTTGCTCGCCATTTCTTCGTTTCTAATCCGTTTTGAATGATTTAAGCGGCCACGGTTTCGTATTGAACTTGAATTTATGAAACTAAACAGAAAAGGTATAGGTTTATAGTTGGAAATATAAGTTTCAAGTCGTTTTTGAAAGAGGTAGTCATTTCCGTCGAAAAAACGACATCTTGATGACTGTTTTGAAAAACATACTTTCACTTTGAGTTTAACCATGATTTTTGGATATGGTTTCATGTTCATAAGAAAAATCATTTTCACAGAAGTATAGCTTTTAAATCAAAGTTTTTCATAGTTTTTAATTATCCAAACCAAAACAGCCCCCGGTTGTAACTACGACGGCGTAAATCCGGTTTTATGGTGTTTATCGTGTTTCCAGGTTTTAAATCATTAAGTTAGCATATCATATAGATATATATCATGTGTATAGTTGATTTTAAAAGTGTAGTTAGAAGAATTAACTTTGTTTGCGAACAAGTTTAGAATTAACTAAACTATGTTCTAGTGATTCCTAGTTTACCACTTCGAATATGATAGCTTTTTATGTATGAATCAAATGATGTTATGAACATCATTACTACCTTAAGTTCCTTGGATAAACCTACTGGAAAAGAGAAAAATGGATCTAGCTTCAACTGATCCTTGGATGGCTCGAAGTTCTTGAAGCAGAATCATGACACGAAAACAAGTTCAAGTAAGATCATAACGTAAAATAAGATTGTTATAGTTATAGAAATTGAATCAAAGTTTGAATATGAGTATTACCTTATATTAGAAAGATATCTTACTATAAATAAGAAAGATTTCTTGAGGTTGGATGATCACTCTACAAGATTGGAAGTAAGCTAGCAAACTTGGAAGTATTCTTGATTTTATGAAACTAGAACTTGTAGAATTTATGAAGAACACTTAAAACTTGAAGATAGAACTTGAGAGATATCAATTAGATGAAGAAAATTGAAGAATTAAAGTGTTTGTAGGTGTTTTTGGTCGTTGGTGTAATTTTATGAGATATTTCATGCTAGTTGCCAAATGATGGTTCCCACATATGTTAGGTGACTCACATGGGCTGCTAAGAGCTGATCATTGGAGTGTATATACCAATAGTACATACATCTAAAAGCTGTGTATTGTACGAGTACGAATACGGGTGCATACGAGTAGAATTGTTGATGAAACTGAACGAGGATGTAATTGTAAGCATTTTTGTTAAGTAGAAGTATTTTGATAAGTGTCTTGAAGTCTTTCAAAAGTGTATGAATACATATTAAAACACTACATGTATATACATTTTAACTGAGTCGTTAAGTCATCGTTAGTCGTTACATGTAAGTGTTGTTTTGAGACCTTTAGGTTAACGATCTTGTTAAATATTGTTAACCCAAAGTTTATAATATCAAATGAGATTTTAAATTATTATATTATCATGATATTATGATATATTAATATATCTTAATATGATATATACATTTAAATGTCGTTACAACGATAATCGTTACATATATGTCTCGTTTCGAAATCCTTAAGTTAGTAGTCTTGTTTTTACTTATGTAGTTCATTGTTAATACACTTAATGATATATTTAATTATCATATTATCATGTTATATATAATATAACAATGTATTAATATGCTTCATATATATTTAGTAATACGTGGTTATAACGATAATCGTTATATGTATCGTTTCGAGTTTCATACGTCAATAGTCTCCTTTTTAAGTATATAACTTATTGTTACTATTTTTAATGAGATACTTGATGATCATTATATCATGTTAAACATATATATTTATTCATTTAGGTATCATCATGTCATATACAACTTATAGCGTTCGTGAATCATTGGTCACACTAGGTAATCAGACGTTTACAAAATTTCCGTTTCAATTAACCAAGTCTTAACAAGTTTGATTGCTTAACATGTTGGAAACATTTAATCATGTAAATATAGTTTTCATTAAACATATAATCATAGAAAGGTTCGGAAAAGTTCGGGTCACTACAGTACCTACCCGTTAAATAAATTTCGTCCCGAAATTTTAAGCTATTTGAGGTGTTGGCTCATCTTCTGAAAATAAGTGCGGGTACTTCTTCTTCATCTGATCTTCTCGTTCCCAGGTGAACTCAGGTCCTCTACGAGCATTCCATCGAACCTTAACAATCGGTATCTTGTTTTGTTTAAGTCTCTTAACCTCACGATCCATTATTTCAACGGGTTCTTCAATGAATTGAAGTTTTTCATTGATTTGGATTTCGTCCAACGGAATAGTGAGATCTTCTTTTGCAAAACATTTCTTCAAATTCGAGACGTGGAAAGTGTTATGTACAGCCGCGAGTTGTTGAGGTAACTCAAGTCGGTAAGCTACTGGTCCGACACGATCAATAATCTTGAATGGTCCAATATACCTTGGATTTAATTTCCCTCGTTTACCAAATCGAACAACACCTTTCCAAGGTGCAACCTTAAGCATGACCATCTCTCCAATTTCAAATTCTATATCTTTTCTTTTAATGTCGGCGTAGCTCTTTTGTCGACTTTGGGCGGTTTTCAACCGTTGTTTAATTTGGATGATCTTCTCAGTAGTTTCTTGTATTATCTCCGGACCCGTAATCTGTCTATCCCCCACTTCACTCCAACAAATCGGAGACCTGTACTTTCTACCATAAAGTGCTTCAAATGGAGCCATCTCAATGCTTGACTGGTAGCTATTGTTGTAGGAAAATTCTGCTAACGGTAGATGTCGATCCCAACTGTTTCCGAAATCAATAACACATGCCCGTAGCATGTCTTCAAGCGTTTGTATCGTCCTTTCACTCTGCCCATCAGTTTGTGGATGATAGGCAGTACTCATGTCTAGACGAGTTCCTAATGCTTGCTGTAATGTCTGCCAGAATCTTGAAATAAATCTGCCATCCCTATCAGAGATAACAGAGATTGGTATTCCATGTCTGGAGATGACTTCCTTCAAATACAGTCGTGCTAACTTCTCCATCTTGTCATCTTATCTTATTGGCAGGAAGTGTGCTGATTTGGTGAGACGATCAACTATTACCCAAATAGTATCAAAACCACTTGCAGTCCTTGGCAATTTAGTGATGAAATCCATGGTAATGTTTTCCCATTTCCATTCCGGGATTTCGGGTTGTTGAAGTAGACCTGATGGTTTCTGATGCTCCGCTTTGACCTTAGAACACGTCAAACATTCCCCTACGTATTTAGCAACATCGAATTTCATACCTGGCCACCAAAAATGTTTCTTGAGATCCTTGTACATCTTCCCCGTTCCAGGATGTATTGAGTATCTGGTTTTATGAGCTTCTCTAAGTACCATTTCTCTCATATCTCCAAATTTTGGTACCCAAATCCTTTCAGCCCTATACCGGGTTCCATCTTCCCAAATATTAAGATGCTTCTCCGATCCTTTGGGTATTTTATTCTTTAAATTTCCCTCTTTTAAAACTCCTTGTTGCGCCTCCTTTATTTGAGTAGTAAGGTTATTGTGAATCATTATATTCATAGATTTTACTCGAATGGGTTCTCTGTCCTTTCTACTCAAGGCGTCAGCTACCACATTTGCCTTCCCCGGGTGGTAACGAATCTCAAAGTCGTAATCATTCAACAATTCAATCCACCTACGCTGACTCATGTTCAGTTGTTTCTGATTAAATATGTGTTGAAGACTTTTATGGTCGGTATATATAATACTTTTGACCCCATATAAGTAGTACCTCCAAGTCTTTAATGCAAAAACAACCGCGCCTAATTCCAAATCATGCGTCGTATAATTTTGCTCATGAATCTTCAATTGTCTAGACGCATAAGCAATTACCCTCGTTCGTTGCATTAATACACAACCGAGACCTTGCTTTGAGGCGTCACAATATATCACAAAATCATCATTCCCTTCAGGTAATGACAATATAGGTGCCGTAGTTAGCTTTTTCTTCAATAACTGAAACGCCTTCTCTTGTTCATTCTTCCATTCAAATTTCTTCCCTTTATGCGTTAATGCAGTCAAGGGTTTTGCTATTTTGGATGAATCTTCTGTAGTAACCAGCCAATCCTAAAAATTGACGTATATGCTTCGGAGTTTTTGGGGTTTCCCACTTTTCAACGGTTTCGATCTTTGCTGGGTCCACCTGGATACCTTCTTTTTTCACTATGTGACCGAGGAATTGAACTTCTTCCAACCAAAATGCACAGTTTGAAAACTTAGCGTACAGTTTTTCTTTCCTCAATACGTCTAGCACTTTTCTCAAATGTTCTTCGTGCTCTTGATCATTCTTTGAGTAAATAAGTATGTCATCGATGAAAACAATGACAAACTTATCAAGATATGGCCCACACACTCGGTTCATAAGGTCCATGAACACAGCTGGTGCGTTAGTCAATCCAAACGGCATAACCATAAACTCGTAATGACCATAACGCGTCCTAAAAGCAGTTTTTGGAATATCATCCTCCTTTACTCGCATTTGATGATATCCAGAACGTAAATCGATCTTCGAATAAACTGACGAGCCTTGTAGTTGATCAAATAAGTCGTCAATTCTCGGCAGTGGATAACGGTTTTTGATGGTAACTTTGTTCAACTCTCTGTAGTCAATACACAACCTAAATGTACCATCTTTCTTCTTGACAAACAAAACAAGAGCTCCCCATGGTTATGTGCTTGGTCGAATGAAACCACGTTCTAATAGTTCTTGCAGTTGGCTTTGCAGTTCTTTCATCTCGCTGGGTGCGAGTCTGTAAGGAGCACGAGCTATTGGTGCAGCTCCTGGTACAAGATCTATTTGAAATTCAACAGATCGATGTGGAGGTAGTCCCGGTAATTCTTTCGGAAATACATCGGGAAATTCTTTTGCGACAAAAACATCATTGATGCTCTTTTCTTCAGTTTGTACTTTCTCGACATGTGCTAGAACAGCATAGCAACCTTTTCTTATTAGTTTTTGTGCCTTCAAATTACTAATAAGATGTAGCTTCGTGTTGCCCTTTTCTCCGTACACCATTAAGGGTTCTCCTTCTTCTCGTACAATGCGAATTGCATTTTTATAACATACGATATCTGCTTTCACCTTCTTCAACCAGTCCATGCCAACTATTACATCAAAACTCCCTAACTCTACTGGTATCAAATCAATCTTAAATATTTCGCTACCCAGTTTAATTTCTCGATTCCGGCATATATAATCTGCTGAAATTAATTTACCGTTTGCTAATTCGAGTAAAAATTTACTATCCAACGGCGTCAATGGACAACTTAATTTAGCACAAAAATCTCTACTCATATAGCTTCTATCCGCACCCGAATCAAATAAAACGTAAGCAGATTTATTGTCAATAAGAAACGTACCCGTAACAAGCTCCGGGTCTTCCTGTGCCGCTGCCGCATTAATATTGAAAACTCTTCCACGGCCTTGTCCATTCGTGTTCTCCTGGCTCGGGTAATTTCTAATAATGTGGCCCGGTTTTCCACATTTATAACAAACCACATTGGCATAACTTGCTCCGACACTACTTGCTCCACCATTACTCGTTCTGACACCATTTGTTCCTTTCGTTCTATTAACCCCTGGTCCGTAGACCTCACACTTTGCCGCGCTATGACCATTTCTTTTACACTTGTTGCAAAATTTGGTGCAGAACCCCGAGTGATACTTTTCACACCTTTGGCATAGCTGCTTCTGATTGTTCTTGTTGTTGCGGTTATTATTGTTGTTGGGATGATTGTTGTAGTTGCTGTTGTTGTTGTTGTTGTTGTTGTTGTTGTTGTTGGGCCGTTTGTTGTAGTTGCGATTGATGTTGCGATTGTTGGGATAGTTGTTGCGATTATTGTTGTAATTGATGTTGTTGTTGTATTGGTGATTCTTATCACCGTTTTCCTCCCACTTTCTTTTGACTTACTTTACATTGGCCTCTTCAGCAGTCTGTTCTTTAATTCTTTCTTCAATTTGGTTCACTAGTTTGTGAGCCATTCTACATGCCTGTTGTATGGAGGCGGGCTCATGTGAACTTATATCTTCTTGGATTCTTTCCGGTAATCCTTTTACAAACGCGTCGATCTTCTCTTCCTCATCTTCGAACGCTCCCGGATACAATAGGCATAATTCTGTGAATCGTCTTTCGTACGTGGTAATATCAAATCCTTGGGTTCGTAACCCTCTAAGTTCTGTCTTGAGCTTATTGACCTCGGTTCTGGGACGGTATTTCTCGTTTATCAAGTGCTTAAATTCTGACCACGGTAGTGCGTAAGCATCATCTTGTCTCACTTGCTCTAGATAGGTATTCCACCATGTTAACGCAGAACCTGTGAAGGTATGTGTAGCGTACTTCACTTTGTCCTCTTCAGTACACTTACTTATGGCAAACACCGATTCGACCTTCTCGGTCCACCGTTTCAATCCGATCGGTCCTTCGGTTCCATCAAATTCCAAAGGTTTGCAGGCAGTGAATTCTTTGTAGGTGCATCCTACACGATTTCCTGTACTGCTAGATCCAAGGTTATTGTTGGTATGTAGCGCAACCTGTACTGCGGTTATGTTTGAAGCAAGAAAGGCACGAAATTCCTCTTCGCTCATATTCAAGGTGTGTCGAGTAGTCGGTGCCATTTCCTTCAAAATAGTCAAATGAAACGAGTTAATCATATAGAATATCAAGAGTAGTCAATAGTATTTCGTAGCGTAATATGAACTTATTTATAAAAGCTCTTTCTTCATATTAGCGTTTTATACTCTTTAATTCGGGTAGTACCTACCTGTTAAGTTCATACTTAGTAGCTAACATACCATTTCAACTACTACAATTCTATATGAAAAACTAATCACACAAAAAAAAAATATCATATTCAAACTTTTATACAATAACTTGCAAACTTACAATACCGCTTTTTTTACATATAGCATGAAATATAGCACATAAAACTTTGATACAAAGTAGTTGCGAAGATAATTCTAGTTAATAAATAAGGCGTTCAACAAAGGCAATAAAGACACGTAATTCATACGTCCAGAAACAAGTCATGCATTCTGGTTTTACTAAGACTACTTCCCATCCTTGGTCTTGTGGAACATAACCGTTATGGCCATTGATAAGACATCGTGTTGTAACGTCGTCAAAGGGACGAGGGTTACGTAATGTCCAACAGTCCTGTAACAATCTAAAAACCTCATTTCTTACCCCAATTACCGACTCCGTCACTTGTGGGAACGTTTTGTTTAATAGTTGTAGCTCGATGTTCTTGTTCTCACTTTGGTGAGAAGCGAACATTACTAACCCGTAAGCATAACATGCTTTTTTATGTTGCATGTTAGCCGCTTTTTCTAAATCACGAAGTCCTATATTCGGATATATTGAGTCAAAATAATTTCTTAACCCGTTGCGTAAAATAGCATTTGGGTTCCCCGCAATATATGCGTCAAAGTAAACACATCGTAACTTATGGATTTCCCAATGTGATATCCCCCATCTTTTGAACAAAAGCCTTTTATAAATCAAGGCATTCTTGGAACGTTCTTCAAATGTCCAACAAACTGATCTCGCCTTAAATAGTTGTGCCGAGGAATTCTGACCGACTCTAGACAAGATTTCATCAATCATGTCTCCGGGTAGGTCTCTTAAAATATTGGGTTGTCTATCCATTTTGTGTTTTTATACTGTAAAATAGACAAGAGTTAGATTCATAAAAAAAATACTTATTAATACAAGCAATTTCTACATATATCATAAAGCATAAGCACACTATATTACATATATTACACCACACGAATACAACTATCTTATTCTGACTCGCTCGTTTCTTCTTCTTCGGTTTTGGTTCGTTTTGCCAAGTTTCTAGGGATATATGATGTTCCCCTAATACGAGCCATCGTTTTCCACATTGGTTTAGAAAAACCTGGTGGTTTAGAGGTTCCCGGATTATTGTCACAACTTAAGAAATACGGGTGTTGACGATACATATAAAGTTCATCGGGTTTGGAATCAAATTTCTCTATTTTTATGTCATTTCCCTTATTGTTCTCTTTTGCCTTATTAAATTGTGTTGGGGTAATTTCTATAACATCATCAGAATCCTTGTCGGGATCCGATTCATCGGAGAATTGGTAATTCTCCCAATACTTTGCTTCCTTGACGGAAACACCATTGACCATAATTAACTTTGGTCGGTTGGTTGAGGATTTTCTTCTACTTAACCGTTTTATTATTTCCCCCACTGGTTCTATTTCTTCTTCCGGTTCTGATTCTTCTTCCGGTTCCGATTCTTCTTCCGGTTCCGACTCTTCTTCCGGTTCCTCTTCGGGAACTTGTGAATCAGTCCACGAATCATTCCAATTTACATTTGACTCTTCATTATTATTAGGTGAATCAATGGGACTTGTTCTAGAGGTAGACATCTATCACATAATATCAAACACGTTAAGAGATTAATATATCACATAATATTCACATGTTAAAAATATATAGTTTCCAACAAAATTTGTTAAGCAATCATTTTTCAAGTAAACACGGTCGAAGTCCAGACTCACTAATGCATCCTAACAAACTCGATAAGACACACTAATGCAAAATTCTGGTTCTCTAAGACCAACGTTCGGATACCAACTGAAATGTCCCGTTCATATTGATTATAAACGTTCCATATTAATTGATTTCGTTGCGAGGTTTTGACCTCTATATGAGACGTTTTTCAAAGACTGCATTCATTTTTAAAACAACCATAATCTTTATTTTATCAATAAAGGTTTCAAAAGCATTACGTAGATTATCAAATAATGATAATCTAAAATATACTGTTTACACACGACCATTACATAATGGTTTATAATAGAAATATATTACATCGACATATGTTTCTTGAATGCAGTTTTTTTACATAATATCATACAAACATGGACTCCAAATCTTGTCCTTATTTTAGTATGCAACAGCGGAAGCTCTTAATATTCACCTGAGAATAAACATGCTTTAAACGTCAACAAAAATGTTGGTGAGTTATAGGTTTAACCTATATATATCAAATCGTAACAATAGACCACAAGATTTTATATTTCAATATACATCCCATACATAGAGATAAAAATCATTCATATGGTGAACACCTGGTAACCGACATTAACAAGATGCATATATAAGAATATCCCCATCATTTCGGGACACCCTTCGGATATGATATAAATTTCGAAGTACTAAAGCATCTGGTACTTTGGATGGGGTTTGTTAGGCCCAATAGATCTATCTTTAGGATTCGCGTCAATTAGGGTGTCTGTTCCCTAATTCTTAGATTACCAGACTTAATAAAAAGGGGCATATTCGATTTCGATAATTCAACCATAGAATGTAGTTTCACGTACTTGTGTCTATTTTGTAAATCATTTATAAAACCTGCATGTATTCTCATCCCAAAAATATTAGATTTTAAAAGTGGGACTATAACTCACTTTCACAGATTTTTACTTTGTCGGGAAGTAAGACTTGGCCACTGGTCGATTCACGAACCTATAACAAATATGTACATATATATCAAAGTATGTTCAAAATATATTTACAACACTTTTAATACATTTTGATGTTTTAAGTTTATTAAGTCAGCTGTCCTCATTAGTAACCTACAACTAGTTGTCCACAGTTAGATGTACAGAAATAAATTGATATATATTATCTTGAATCAATCCACGACCCAGTGTATACATATCTCAGTATTGATCACAACTCAAACTATATATATTTTGGAATCAACCTCAACCCTGTATAGCTAACTCCAACATTCACATATAGAGTGTCTATGGTTGTTCCGAAATATATATAGATGTGTCGACATGATTGGTCGAAACATTGTATACGTGTCTATGGTATCCCAAGATTACATAATATACAATACAAGTTGATTAAGTTATGGTTGGAATAGATTTGTTACCAATTTTCACGTAGCTAAAATGAGTAGTTTTTACCAATTTTGTTTTGCTCGCCATTTCTTCGTTTCTAATCCGTTTTGAATGATTTAAGCGGCCACGGTTTCGTATTGAACTTGAATTTATGAAACTAAACAGAAAAGGTATAGGTTTATAGTCAGAAATACAAGTTACAAGTCATTTTTGAAAGAGATAGTCATTTCCGTCGAAAGAACAACATCTTGATGACTGTTTTGAAAAACATACTTTCACTTTGAGTTTAACCATGATTTTTGGATATGGTTTCATGTTCATAAGAAAAATCATTTTCCCAGAAGTATAGCTTTTAAATCAAAGTTTTCCATAGTTTTTAATTATCCAAACCAAAACAGCCCCCGGTTGTAACTACGACGGCGTAAATTCGGTTTTATGGTGTTTATCGTGTTTCCAGGTTTTAAATCATTAAGTTAGCATATCATATAGATATAGATCATGTGTATAGTTGATTTTAAAAGTGTAGTTAGAAGGATTAACTTTGTTTGCGAACAAGTTTAGAATTAACTAAACTATGTTCTAGTGATTCCTAGTTTACCACTTCGAATATGATAGCTTTTTATGTATGAATCGAATGATGTTACGAACATCATTACTACCTTAAGTTCCTTGGATAAACCTACTGGAAAAGAGAAAAATTGATCTAGCTTCAACTGATCCTTGGATGGCTCGAAGTTCTTGAAGCAGAATCATGACACGAAAACAAGTTCAAGTAAGATCATCACTTAAAATAAGATTGTTATAGTTATAGAAATTGAATCAAAGTTTGAATATGAGTATTACCTTGTATTAGAAAGATATCTTACTGTAAATAAGAAAGATTTCTTGAGGTTGGATGATCACTCTACAAGAAAGGAAGTAAGCTAGCAAACTTGGAAGTATTCTTGATTTTATGAAACTAGAACTTGTAGAATTTATGAAGAACACTTAAAACTTGAAGATAGAACTTGAGAGATATCAATTAGATGAAAAAAAATTGAAGAATTAAAGTGTTTGTAGGTGTTTTTGGTCATTGGTGTATGGATTAGATATAAAGGATATGTAATTTTGTTTTCATGTAAATAAGTCATGAATGATTACTCATATTTTTGTAATTTTATGAGATATTTCATGCTAGTTGCCAAATGATGGTTCCCACATATGTTAGGTAACTCACATGGGCTGCTAAGAGTTGATCATTGGAGTGTATATACCAATAGTACATACATCTAAAAGCTGTGTATTGTACAAGTACGAATACGGGTGCATACGAGTAGAATTGTTGATGAAACTGAACGAGGATGTAATTGTAAGCATTTTTGTTAAGTAGAAGTATTTTGATAAGTGTCTTGAAGTCTTTCAAAAGTGTATGAATACATATTAAAACACTACATGTATATACATTTTAACTGAGTCGTTAAGTCATCGTTAGTCGTTACATGTAAGTGTTGTTTTGAGACCTTTAGGTTAACGATCTTGTTAAATGTTGTTAACCCAAAGTTTATAATATCAAATGAGATTTTAAATTATTATATTATCATGATATTATGATATATTAATATATCTTAATATGATATATACATTTAAATGTCGTTACAACGATAATCGTTACATATATGTCTCGTTTCGAAATCCTTAAGTTAGTAGTCTTGTTTTTACTTACGTAGTTCATTGTTAATACACTTAATGATATATTTAATTATCACATTATCATGTTATATATAATATAACAATTTATTAATATGCTTCATATATATTTAGTAAGACGTGGTTATAACGATAATCGTTATATGTATCATTTCGAGTTTCATACGTCAATAGTCTCCTTTTTAAGTATATAACTTATTGTTACTATTTTTAATGAGATACTTGATGATCATTATATCATGTTAAACATATATATTTATTCATTTATGTATCATCATGTCATATACAACTTATAGCGTTCGTGAATCATTGGTCACACTGGGTAATCAGACGTTTACAAAATTTCCGTTTCAATTAACCAAGTCTTAACAAGTTTGATTGCTTAACATGTTGGAAACATTTAATCATGTAAATATAGTTTTCATTAAACATATAATCATAGAAAGGTTCAGAAAAGTTCGGGTCACTACACATAGGGTTTGACATCCCCACTCGGGCTAGTCGCGCTAGCATTTAACGAGTGTTTAATACTTCATAAACATACGCACTTGCCAAGTGTACTTTCAGGGGGTATAAACGTTAAGTTAGTTACCAAGTGCCCACGGTTAACATATACTTTATCATACTGTTTTGAAATGCTCTTTGTAGCACTGAAATCTCGTGGCCTACCTTACATACTGTTATACTTAAACTATAGCTCACCAACCTTTGTGTTGATGTTTTTAAGCATGTTTTTCTCAGGTGCTTAAGGTTATTTGCTTTCGCTGTCGTGCTAGTCTTGCCGTAGACACCCGCTGCTCTAGTGTTATCACCGCATGAACTGTTTATCTTGCATTCAAACTTTAATACTTTTGAACTATGTTTTGTAACGACCTAAGGGTTACATACATTTATTCATGCTTGCTATTCATAGAAGCATACTGTTGGTGTAAAACAATTGACATCGGTTATGACGTCATCTTTTTATCGTGAATGCAACTTCTTTTATTACAGCATATAGTACTTAACCTTGTAATGATCCTGTTGTTGATGATTCGTATACGATGGTTTTGTACGGGGCATCACAATATTCGTACCCACGCTAGTTGATATTTGGTTGTTGGTTTGTTGATTCTGTACTTGCTTTGAAGACAATATCATTTTCTTTCGAGTTAAGTTGCTTGAGGACAAGCAAAACTCTAGTGTGGGGTGGTTTGATATTGCTTAATTTACACATATTTATTCACGCAATATCGATCGCATTTTGGTCCATTGGATACGAATTGGAGCTATTTTGGAAGACATTTGTTAGATTTGGGTTTCGAGAGCCGAGAAGATATTTTATACGTTTTTTTAGATCATTTTGAGGTATGATTTATGTTATTTTATCATCGGTGCCTTAATTTGATGCTACTAGTTGGTTTTGGGCAATTTTATGGTGAAAAACAAAGGAGGATTCTGAGCAAGAGTTAGGCCGCGACGCGGCTGGCCAGGCCGCGGCGCGGGTCGTTACTGTATCGGTTTTTGGAGCTATAAATAAGGAATTTAAACCCTAACTTTATGACACTTTTATCCAGACGAATTCCAGCAGCTTTGGGGGATTTTTGGGGACTTTTGGGGAATCCAAACATCATTTAATCAATTGAATCATTCTGGAAACACGTTTCAATTCGTCAATCGTTCAAGATCGCGATTTCAACTAGGTTTAATTCTTATCAAACATAATGAATTATCTTAATTGTTTATTTATGATTTTGCTTTCAGCCATGATTGTTGGCTAAGTTTTCAATGCTTGTCTAGATTAATAACCGAGGTTTTGAATGTTATGATTTATGATTTATGAACTTATGCATGTTTATTTCAATAGTTTGAATAAAAGATCGATTATTATTGATGTTTAACTTTATGGACTTGATTGATTAGTGTATTTGTTTGATAAAGAGAACTCTTGTTGATTTAATACACTAGTTTACAATTGATTTGTCTTAACCAAGGGGGTAAATTAAGTTTAAACGGTTAGACGATATAGGGGTGAATTGTGTAGAGCGAACGCAAAGGCAATTGTTATTCAAATCTTTGATCTAGTTAATTAATTAGTCACAAACGAAAAGGTCTTAGGTGCCAGGGAACCCTACATCTAGTAATTCTAGTTTGAGTACTTGCTAAAGAGAACTCTTGGCGAGTCGACTGAGTAATTTGCATGTATTAAGTCTTAAATTGGTCTAAAAGTATAAAAACATCCAATTTCTAGGGTAAAAGGTCTATACGAGCATTTTCATTCCATTTGATATCAAAACTATCTTAATTGCTTTCTTGTTTTACTTTTTTTATAAATCTAAAATCCAAAAATATTGTTTTTATTTTCAAATCAAATCTTGATTTGGCTAATCGTTAAATAGCCACCAACAAAACTATTTTGTACTTTCCATTTTCTTAGATTAACTTAGTTTATTTTCATTAGTTACAATCTTAATTCACACGCGTAAACTGTCCTTGGAACGATCTTGGATTTGCCAACATCTTTACTACTGCACGATCGGGTACACTGCTCGTTAGTGTGTAAACTTTAATAACTGGTAAATCCTTTTATAAATAATAGACGCGATTTCACACATCAGGGTTATTGTCTATGCTCCGCGGCTCGTATTCTAAATATGGCCCCAACCAAGAAAGTGGAACGAACTCCTCATGAGATGTGGTTTGGAAAACCTCCTTCTCTATCATACTTGAAAGTATGGGGATGTGAAGCTTATTCTAAGCATTTCGTCGCTAATAAGCTGAATGCTCGATCCATGAAGTGTATTTTCATAGGATATCCCAAGGATGATATGGGATACTATTTTTATAACCCAATCGAGCAAAATGTATTTGTTGCTCGAATGGCGAAATTCCTTGAAACTAAGTTCCTTATGGAAGGTAATAGTGAAAGGAAGGTAGATCTTGAAGAGGTTCAAGATCAAGAAGATGATACACAATTGGTTGACACTAGCACTCAACATCAAAATGTTGAGAATGATCACGTGGGTGATCAAAGTAAACAAAACGTTCATATATCTGGTAGGATTAGTAATCCTCGTGAGAGATATGGGTATCTCATGGATGATTGCTATGTGGTTGATTTGGATGAACCAACAAACTACCAAGATGCTTTATCAAGGATTGATAAAGATAAATGGCAGGAAGCCATGAACGCTGAGATGCAATCCATGTATGACAACCAAGTTTGGGAATTGGTTGCACAACCGACTGGCTCTAGGTTGGTTGATTGTAAATGGGTTTTCAAGAAGAAAACCGACATGCATGGAAACTTGGATACATACAAAGCTAGACTTGTAGCAAAAGGTTTCACTCAAACTCAAGGGGTTGACTATGATGAAACTTTTTCACCTGTGACAATGCTAAAGTCTATCAGGATATTATTTGCCATTGCTGCCCATTATGATTACGAGATATGGCAAATGGATGTCAAGACCGCTTTCCTGAATGGATATCTTGAGGAAGATGTCTATATGGTTCAGCCTGAAGGTTTTGTTGATCCGAAATATCCTAACAAAGTATGCAAGTTAAAGAAGTCAATCTACGGATTGAAACAAACATCTAGAATGTGGAATCATCGTTTTAATGAGGATTCCAAGAAATTTGTCTTCATTAAAAATGGTGATGAAGCTTGTGTATACAAGAAAGCTAGTGGGAGTACTATCATGTTCCTTGTACTATATTTGGATGATATATTATTATTTGGAAACGATATTCCGACAATGCAAGGTGTTAAAACTTGGCTAAGTAGATGCTTCTCCATTAAGGATCTTGGAGAATGATGTACGAGCGGAGGTATAGTACGAAATAGTATTATTGTTTACTACGAAATACGGCGAAATATGATACAAGTTTTAATTATTTATAGATGGGATATACCAAAACCTTGCTACAACACTTATAGGCAGTGTACCTAATCGTAGAGTAGTGTAGTTTTTAGTAAGTCCGGTTCGTTCCACAGGGAGCTAGTGATTACGTACTATATTTTTAACAACTATATTTATATAAAATATATATAATTATATATAGTAATAATAATATATAAAAGGGGGGTTTTACCGTTTAATGACCGGTTTGTCAATTTTTATATTTTTGCGTAAAGATAAATGACAATAAAATAAATTACAATAATTAAAATGACAGTAAATAAAAGTACGATGAAATATGAAATAAAAGTATTATGCTTATTTAAACTTCCGTAATCATGATGTTTGACGTTTTGATTTTAATTTATTTCTCTGGGTTAATTGTCCTTTCTCTTGGATTTATTTGAAACCTATCTGTTTTTGCCCATAATAGTCCATCGGTCATAATTATAAAATGCTCGTCAAATTAACCTTATACCCGAAGTCAAATATTCTAACTAATTAGGGATTTAAACTGTAACAAGGTTTTAATACTTTGTTAATAATTACACCAGGTTATCGACTGCGTGTAATCCAAGGTTTTAATACTTTGTTAACAATTACACCAATTACCCTTATATGTAATCCACCCCTGTTTTAATTAGTCTATGATACATTAATTTATTCACTTGGCCATAATGAATAATCAATTACCCAAACCCAATTGATTAATTAAATTATCGTAAAAGATGTCGTATAAACGTCACTAAATAGGACATGCATAATCATTTAATAATTATTAGATTAACTAATTTGAAGATAGGTTCGATAGATTCCAATGAGTTGTCATTCAATTAGACAATACCCCCCATCTATTAATAGTCATAGTCCAATGTCCACAAGTTTCGGTCTTTTGTTCAAACCCTAATTATGGTACAAAAACCAATAACCCCGTCTTAATATTTAGCCCAACATCACGATTACTTCAGTTCAAATAAGCATAATAATAACTTAGTTACGAGACATTAATTTAAAAAGGAAGAACATAGCTTACAGTGATTATTTATCGCGTAGCGTTGTAGTGACCCGAACTTTTCCATGTTTATATATATTAATTGAGATTGATATTTACATGATTAAATGTTTCCAACATGTTAACAATCAAACTTGTTAAGACTTGATTAATTGAAATATGTTTCATATAGACAATTGACCACCCAAGTTGACCGGCGATTCACGAACGTTAAAACTTGTAAAAAACGACATGACGATATATATATATGGATATACATATGGTTAACATGAGATTATGATAAGTAAGTATCTCCATAAGTATATTAACAATGAGTTATGTACATATAAACAAGACTACTAACTTAAGGATTTCGAAACGAGACATATATGTAACGATTATCGTTGTAACGACATTTAAATGTATATATATCATATTAAGATATATTAATATATCATAATATCATGATAATATAATAATTTAACATCTCATTAGATATAATAAACAATGGGTTAACAACATTAATTGAGATCGTTAACTTAAAGGTTTCAAAACAACACTTACATGTAACGACTAACGATGACTTAACGACTCAGTTAAAATGTATAAACATGTAGTGTATTTAGATGTATTAAAATACTTTTGGAAGACTTCAAGACATATATCAAAACACTCATACTTAACAAAAATGGTTACAGTTACTTTTCCATTCTTTTCTTTCATCAAGAATTCTAGTCGTATGCTTACCCGTATTATACACAGATTCAAAACGTACTTACTATGAGTATATACCAATAGGAACTAGCATGGGATTCCACTCTTGATTATGTCATGTATGACTAATCAATTTTAACTTCTACCATGAGCTAGTCAACTAACTAGAACTCCTTTTAACCCCACTCACCACTCACCAATTACCACTCATCATTCACTCCATTTCACTTCCAATTCTCTTTCTAATTCTCTCTCAACACACACTCACTATTATGAACGTATTTTTCCAGTAGTTAATCATCATCTTCATCAAAAATTACTTCAAGAATCAAGCTATAATCATCATAGGAAGAACACTTTAAGAACACTTCAAAAATCCCTTCAAGTTTACTAATTTACTTCCAAGCTTTCTAATCCATTCCAAGTAATCATCTAAGATCAAGAAACCTTTGTTATATACAGTAGGTTATCTTTCTTATTCAAGGTAATATTCATATTCAAACTTTGATTCAATTTCTATAACTATAAACTATCTTAATTCGAGTAAAGATCTTACTTGAACTTGTTTTTGTGTCATGATCCTACTTCAAGAACTTTCAAGCCATCCAAGATCCTTTGAAGCTAGATCATTTCTTGTCACTTCCAGTAGGTTTACCTACTAAACTTGAGGTAGTAATGATGTTCATAACATCATTCGATTCATATATATAAAACTATCTTATTCGAAGGTTTAAACTCGTAATCACTAGAACATAGTTTAGTTAATTCTAAACTTGTTCGCAAACAAAAGTTAATCCTTCTAACTTGACTTTTAAAATTAACTAAACACATGTTCTATATCTATATGATCTGCTAACTTAATGATTTAAAACCTGGAAACACGAAAAACACCGTAAAACCGGATTTACGCCGTCATAGTAACACCGCGGGCTGTTTTGGGTTTGTTAATTAAAAACTATGATAAACTTTGATTTAAAAGTTGTTATTCTGAGAAAATGATTTTTATTATGAACATGAAACTATATCCAAAAATTATGGTTAAACTCAAAGTGGAAGTATGTTTTCTAAAATGGTCATCTAGACGTCGTTCTTTCGACTGAAATGACTACCTTTACAAAAACGACTTGTAACTTATTTTTTTGACTATAAACCTATAATTTTTCTGTTTAGATTCATAAAATAGAGTTCAATATGAAACCATAGCAATTTGATTCACTCAAAACGGATTTAAAATGAAGAAGTTATGGGTAAAACAAGATTGGATAATTTTTCTCATTTTAGCTACGTGAAAATTGGTAACAAATCTATTCCAACCATAACTTAATCAACTTGTATTGTATATTATGTAATCTTGAGATACCATAGACACGTATACAATGTTTCGACCTATCATGTCGACACATCTATATATATTTCGGAACAACCATAGACACTCTATATGTGAATGTTGGAGTTAGCTATACAGGGTTGAGGTTGATTCCAAAATATATATAGTTTGAGTTGTGATCAATACTGAGATACGTATACACTGGGTCGTGGATTGATTCAAGATAATATTTATCAATGTATTTCTGTACATCTAACTGTGGACAACTAGTTGTAGGTTACTAACGAGGACAGCTGACTTAATAAACTTAAAACATCAAAATATATTAAAAGTATTGTAAATATATTTTAAACATACTTTGATATATATGTATATATTGTTATAGGTTCGTGAATCAACCAGTGGCCAAGTCTTACTTCCCGACGAAGTAAAAATCTGTGAAAGTGAGTTATAGTCCCACTTTTAAAATCTAATATTTTTGGGATGAGAATACATGCAGGATTTATAAATGATTTACAAAATAGACACAAGTACGTGAAACTACATTCTATGGTTGAATTATCGAAATCGAATATGCCCCTTTTTATTAAGTCTGATAATCTAAGAATTAGGGAACAGACACCCTAATTGACGCGAATCCTAAAGATAGATCTATTGGGCCTAACAAACTCCATCCAAAGTACCGGATGCTTTAGTACTTTGAAATTTATATCATATCCAAAGGGTGTCCCGGAATGATAGGGATATTCTTATATATGCATCTTGTTAATGTCGGTTACCAGGTGTTCACCATATGAATGATTTTTATCTCTATGTATGGGATGTGTATTGAAATATGAAATCTTGTGGTCTATTGTTACGATTTGATATATATAGGTTAAACCTATAACTCACCAACATTTTTGTTGACGTTTAAAGCATGTTTATTCTCAGGTGAACATTAAGAGCTTCCGCTGTTGCATACTAAAATAAGGACAAGATTTGGAGTCCATGTTTGTATGATATTGTGTAAAAACTTCATTCAAGAAACTGATTTCGATGTAACATATTTGTATTGTAAACCATTATGTAATGGTCGTGTTTAAACAGGATATTTTAGATTATCATTATTTGATAATCTACGTAAAGCTTTTTAAACCTTTATTTATGAAATAAAGGTTATGGTTTGTTTTAAAAATGAATGCAGTCTTTGAAAAACGTCTCATATAGAGGTCAAAACCTCGCAACGAAATCAATTAATATGGAACGTTTTTAATCAATAAGAACGGGACATTTCAAGCGTTACACGGACAGAGTTTCGACTTACAAAATTTTAAAACATTTCTTACAATAACCCAACTAAACCATAACTTTATTATTAAAATTAACTTAAATTAAAATTATAATATAAATATATATTTATGTTTACAGAAGAATGAATGAAAAGAGTGTGTCTGAACTCGTCGAGCAAACTGCCTTTTTATAGCAAAACTTTGGATTCCTGTAGCCCATGCGATCGCATGGGCTTATAGTGTTAATGCCATGCGAACGCATGGCATCCCTGGCCAGCTCACTTCACTTTATTTTCTAGTTTGCCGACACATTTTAATATATATATATATATATATATATATATATATATATATATATATATATATATATATATTATATTCATGTGCATAGTTGACTTGTAATTTTAGCTCCATTGTCTCGCGCGTTGATGCTCGGTTCATGTCTGGGTTCCGGATTTACGAACGTCTTTTCGTATGCTTAGATATCTTGTACTTTGTGTTTCGCGGCTTGTACTCTTATCAATATTTAGACGTTAATCATCAATAAATGGAACCACTTGGATTGTATCTTGTACATTTGAGCTTTTTGGTCATTTGCGTCTTCAAATCTTCATTTTCGTCTTTCGTCTTAGCACTTATTTATTTAAACGAATATTACTTTAAAATAGAACAATTGTAACTAAAAGCTTTACATACTGGAAGGATATTACGCCTAAATATATGTTCATTTGGAGCACTATCAGAGAAGCACAATACGTTTTGGGGATTGGGATCTACAGGGATAGATCTAAGAAATTGATAAGTTTGAATCAAAGTGCATACATTGAAAAGGTCTTGAAAAGGTTCAAGATGGAGAACTCTAAGAAAGGTTTGGTACCTATTCAAATGGGAACACTTCTCAGTTCATCTCAGTACCCCACCACGAAAGATAAACATGAGAGAATGAAGAATGTCCCATACGCGTCTGCTATTGGGTCAATCATGTATGCAATTATATGCACTAGACCGGATGTGTCATGCGCTCTTAGCTTGACAAGTAGATACCAGAATAACCCTGAAAACAGTCATTGGGTTGCGGTTAAAAGTATATTGAAATACCTTAGGAGGACTAAGGATATGTTTCTCATATAAGGGTCTGGTGAGGAGGAACTCGCAGTAAAAGGTTACGTGGACGCGAGCTTCCAAAATGATCGAGATGATTCTCGATCACAATCCAGTTTTGTCTTCATCTTAAATGGAGGTGCGGTCTCTTGGAAGAGTTTAAAACAGGATGTTGTTGTATTATCCACTACAGAGTCAGAGTACATTGCCGCCTCATTGGCAGCTCAGGAAGCTGCATGGATGAAGAAATTCATCGACAACTTAGGAGTGGTCCCTTCCATTCAGGACCCTCTTGAGATCTTTTGTGACAACGAGGGTGCGATTGCTCAAATCAAGGAACCTCGTGCTCACCAAAAGACCCGTCACATTGAGCGGAGGTTCAACTACATAAGGGATGAAGTTGAAAAGGGAAAGATATGTATTCGCAAAGTTCACACAGATCTTAATATAGCGGATCCACTCACGAAGCTCTTACATGGAGCAAAACATGAGGGACATGTTTGTGCATTAGGGCTTCGATATTCTAGTGATTGATCATGATCTGTTTAAGTATTGTAACGGAACGAAGAGGTTCAAACTCATTAATATAACTATGGTGTTAATTTTGAGTCATGTTCCTATTTTGCTTATTTTATCCATGAATAAGCTATTATTCTAAATTCCGTAGTCGATCACATTTGTGGGAACAAGTGTGAGGTTTAGACTATTATGAACTTGGATTGGTATACATTCAGGTTAAATGTGGGGCAAGGTTGCTACCAAGGTTCATAGATATTTGTGGGATACAAATATTGGAAGACCCGCTCTCAAGACTTACTGAACGGAACCTTTGTGGTAGATCACATGTAATCTTGAGTAAAGGCTAATGTCATTGTATCCTCTGACCTGAGATACATTTTGGGTTCGGATATTTACCAAGTATTGTGCCTTGATTCTTTCCTTCGCTATTCTGAAATATGGTAGTTCATAAGGAAGAGCTCAGGTATGATACAAGGTATATATTTAGGACGTATGTAGTCAAGATGGAATTTGTCCCTCTTATTCGTTGAGAGTCAGATGTCTAAGGCCTGATAAAGTTAAATCTAGAAGAGAGTGATCACTCTGTATCTCTTGGATTTAACATGACATCTAGGATAAAAGGATGTAATAAAAGATTCACCTATTCATGTTCGAGTTGGGATCTCAAAAGGGATGATGTTATTGAATGGCACAAAGTCATAACATATTGGGGGTGATGGACGGTCGTTAGGTGGTATCCATCACTTGCATTAATTTCTTATGTTTCTCGTGCAAGTGGGAGATTGAAGGTATTTCGTATGCCCGAGAGACATATTAAATTAATGTGGCTAATGTATTTTGATCCAAGTCAGGTCATACCCAATAACAAGCTTACCGACACCTTATTCGTGTTTAATCTTAACGATTGGTTCGTTGATTATAATACACGACACTTGAATTATAAGAAAAAATGGTTTTCTTAAATCACTTGATATGTATATATAAATTATGAAATAATTTATATAATTCGAATTTAATTATTTATTGGTTAAATAATTAATTAAGTTGTGTTACATTTTTATAAAATGGGTTTTATAAATAAAGTATACACAACTAATATATTGGAAGTTTATAAAATATATTTTATAAAATCTAATTTTATAAAAGTATTTTATAAATTTGGTAGTGGCATTGGGAAGGGATGTTTTGCATGTCCAAGACTCCTTTCATTGGCTACTTTTCCCATTTCCACATGCATATGTACCAAGCCTTATTTTGGACTAGATACACATGCAAAACACATATCAAGACATTTAAAACTCTCTCTCTCTCCCTTTCACAATGATGCTAGCCGAATTTTTAGAGAGAAAAAGAAAGGGTTTTCTTGAGTTTTAAAAGGGTAATTTCAAGTGTAGAAATCCTAACCAAACTCAAGAAGGTGTTGGTGTCAAGCTTGGGGTATTACAACTTGAGGTTTCATCCGTTTGGAACTTGTCTTCATCATCATCTTCTTCGTTACCTCCAACTTGGAGTAGGTATAATCTCTTAACCACTTGTAGTTTGTAAGCATATTTCACAACTTGATCCGAATTGGGATTTGACTTTAATCGGTTAAAGAATAATATGTTTGTAATCGGTTTTACACGCTTCCGCTTTATTTATTTCTTAAATGGTTTTAAGATTTTGAAACATGTTAAATCCCAACAAATTGTGGAAGGGGATTATGGTGAACAATATACTCACTTAAGGGATTATTTAGTGGAACTTAAGAGAGCTAATCCAGGTATCGCTGTTAAGGTTGGAACAGAACCATGTGATGATGAAGCAACAAGTATGATCTTTAAGAGAGTATATATATGTTTAGGACCATTGAAAAGTGGCTTTCAAGCTTTAGTTAGGGATTTGCTTGGTTTAGATGGGGCGTTTATGAAAGAGCCAGCTACAGGTCAATTACTCACTTCAGTTGGTGTTGACTCAAACAATGGGATATATCCTTTGGCTTATGCTATTGTTGAGAAGGAAACATACAATTCTTGATTATGGTTCTTAAATAATGTGGGTGAAGATTTGGGTCTAAATGAAAGATCAAACTTTACATTCATAAGTGATAGACAAAAGGTATTAAACAATTTATTATTCTAAAATTTATTAAAACTTATAATCTTATATTTTTGACTATTAAATTAACTTCAATATAAATTACAGGGTCTGCTACCTGCAATCGAAAAGTTGTATCCATGTGCTGAACATAGATACCGTTTGAGGCACATACATGAAAACATGAAGAAAACATGGAGTGGTGTTGCCTAAAATCAAATGTTATGGAAATGTACAACATCAACAACAGTGCCACAATTTGAACCAGAAATGCAGAATTTGAAGGAATTTAATGAAGGATGTTACAAATATTTAGCTAAAATCCAACCTCATCATTGGGCAAGAAGTCACTTTTCAGGTATGTTTATTATTTAAAAAAACCATTATGTGAATACAATCTTATATTTACATGTTTTAATAATTTTGTAATAGGTAGGGCAATGTCAGATGTACTTTTGAGCAATATGTGTGAGATTCTAAACAGGTGGCTAGTTGATGCAAGAGATAAGCCTATCATCACTGCTTTAGAGTACATTAGGGAGGACTTGATGAAAAGGATTGTGACAGTCAATAATATGATATCCAAGTCTGATGGTCCTTTAACACCTGGAGCAACAAAAGTGTTTGATGGTATAAAAAAAAAACTCAAAAATGTAACATCCCGCATTTTTCCGTTAAATTATTTTAACGCCCGTCTTTTTATTTTAAAAATATCCTTCGTAACTAAATTCGTATCCTCCGTTAGCTAACATTCTTAATATTTTTCCGTTATTGGATTTTAACATCCTCCGTTAATACGCGTTTTAAAATATTCCGTTTAGGTAATTCCCGCACCCGACTACAAACGCGAGGGACTAATCTCACCACTCGGGCAAACTTGGCTAACTAGTAACCCACCATCCACCACCAACCTCCCATTTCTCTCTATCTCTTTTTCTTACTTCCCTTTTATGCTCTCAAAACCTTCAAACACAAAATCATCATCCAAATTCGATTTAGGGAGCTAGCAACAAAATAAATTACAAATTCATGATCCTCTCTTCATCCTCTTCATTTTGGTACCAACTTCATCTCATTTGGGTAACATTTCTAAAACTCTAGATTTCTCTAAATTCGTGTTTTTGACTTGAAATGGTGTTAGTTAGTGTCTATGGCTCATTGTGATGTCGTGTATGTAATTTGTATGCTCGATCTTGTTATTTGGTGTAACTAGCATGAACACTTGAAATGGGTTAGTTAATATTTGATTTTGATTGATTAAATGTTGTTAGATGTTAAACCCATTGTGTTAAAAGTGTTACTAGCATCGTTAGTTTCGTTTTGGTATGTTGGATGATATGAAAACCTTGCGTTAACATGATTATTGATTTTGTGATTCTTAATTAGGGTTTGATAGGCTTAATATGAACTTTTGATGCATCAAATGCTATGAAATGTTGTTGATAAGTGGTTGGTTGCAATGTGTGTTTAATTACCTTCGAAACGGCATATCGTATGTGTAGATTGGACTACCGAATCATGAAATGAATTTGCGAACTTGAAACTCGGAAAACGAACTCTAAATGATCACTTGACGAGAATTCGGTTATTGTAAATGATAAACTCGATTGATGATATGTGGTTAGTTGTATCCTTTGTCAAAATACCTTCCCGACGATATAGGATACATGTTTTGATTGTTTGCGGGTCATAAATTGGGATTGTTTGAGTTTTGGTTCGTGCATTTCTTTGTTGCAGCAAAACAGGGCCTGGATACAGATCTGGACGCCGTCCAGATTCTTGGACGCCGTCCAGTATTTTTGGACGCCGTCCAGGCCTTCAAAACTGGACGCCGTCCAGACAATCTGGACGCCGTCCAGATACACTGGCAGGCTCTGTCTTCGCTGGTCATTTTACGGAAAATGTTTGCTATGCTATGGATCTCCGATTCACATGTAACTTGTTCTAACATGCTCATATATGATTAAAAACCTCAGAAAAATAGTTCGGGACCCGACCCGAACGTGTTGACTTTTTCGTTGACTTTGACCCGACCTAAGTTGACTTTTAATCAAACTTAACCAAATGTTTGTGCAATCATTCTAACATACTTTTATACTTGTACCTTGCATGAAACATGACAATTTGATTCACATGCTATTATGATCGAGTCTTAACGAGCCATATGACTAATTGAACATCTTTGACCTATCGTGTTTACCGTTATTGATACAACCTATTGTTTAGGTCAAGACTAGCATTGTTCTTTGCACACGTTTACTTGTTGAAGTACTTTACTACTCGTGCACTCAAGGTGAGATCATAGTCCCACTTTTACTCTTTTTGAACTTACATTTGGGATGAGAAAACATAAACATTTCTTTTACTAAGTGAACACAAGTACAGGAAAACAAACATTCTACATACGAGTTTAGAACAAAATCCTCAATTCGATTATCATTAGTTACACTTGCCGGGTGTAAGCGAGAACTTATGTTGTATGGATCCATATGGGTTTGACAAACCCTCATTCAAACGGTTCGCTACCGTTTACGAATGAAATATATTTTCGAGAAACAGTGTATGTTCTAGCACTAAGTGATGGGGTTCAATGGGAGAAATGTTAAGCATTGATAATTGGGTGCTCGTGAAACAAATTTTGGAATGGTTAACTATTAATTCGATGTTGCAAATCTTGTGGTTCAATCTACTTATTTACTCACTTACTTACTTAAACCTATGATTTCACCAACGTTTTCGTTGACAGATTTCTATGTTTTTCTCAGGTCTTTGAACGATATGTGTTACATGCTTCCGCTCATTATTTTGATACTTGCTTTGGATGTCGAGTATTTTTGCATACATGGAGCATCTTTTGGCTACTTTTAAATTGTGTCGCATAGGTTTCATTTGTACTTATAACTTTGTAACGTAACTTGTGGTGGAACTATTCTCGTAAACTTTGAACAATCTTTACATTTGAAATGAATGCGACATATCTTTTGGTCAAAAGTTGTTTTAAAGACTTATGACCACGTAACGGGACCTAAGTAGACGGCGCCGTCAATGACGATTTTGTCGGGTCGCTACAATTGGTATCAGAGCGTTGGTTGTAGGGATTTAGAGTTCATTGGTGTCAACCCCGAGTCATAGGGTACATTAGTGAGTCTAGACTACAACCGGCATATAGACTAGGAGTAGGAATTACTTGACTACTTGTGCATTTATACTCGATCTCTTCTATTCACATCTAACTCTTATTCTACCTTAATCTCACGTGGTTGATTTGATTGACACGCCACGTTGACTATATGAAATGATGTCGAATGCACATATGAATCAGAGTAATATAATTTCTGGGATTATATTACGGTGACTCATATGAACATTCCGACATTATGACATAAAGAATTTAAGGCGAGTCAAGGAAAAATTTCCTCTTTATCTTGATTTCCATATCACGATTAGTATTATTGATAATACTAAACAACGGTATTCTTGTGTCATGAAGGAACAATGGCTCACCATGGTCAACCCAATACTCCTTCCGAAACTCTCGAACAAGCTCTTCAACGAATGATAACCACCGTCGTGGGTGCGGCCGTGGCCGATCACTTTTCCAACAACAATAATCATGGAGCTGGTAATTCAAACGAGGGGTGCTCCTACAAGAACTTCATGGGGTGCAAACCTCCCACTTTCGATGGAACCGAGGGATCAGTTGCTCTCACCAGATGGTTTGAACAAACGGAAGCCGTTTTTAACATAAGCGGTTGTCGGGACCAAGATAAGGTCAAGTTTTCCACCCTCACTCTCACCGGTATTGCTTTCTCATGGTGGAACACGTATGTACAATCGGTGGGTATCGATGAAGCCCACGCACTCTCTTGGACCGAATTAAGAGAAAGAATGATCACCGAATACTTTCCGCGCGACGAAACTCGAAGGCTCGAACAGGGGCTAAGAAATTTACAAACGGTCCGGAATGACCTCGAAGCTTATAATCAACGGTTTGCTGAACTAGTCTTAATGTGTCCAAACCTCATGACTCTCGAGTCCCTAAGAGTTGAACTTTACATGGATGGCCTTCCGAAGAGCATTCAACACAGGGTAATGTCATCCAAACCCGCCAACCTACAAGAGGCTTTAACGATGGCTCGCCAATCTATAGAAACGGTGGATGAAATTGAAGCACCGGCACCAACGGCCAAGGACCAACCGGGTAACAACAAAAGAAAATGGGAAGCCTCTCAATCCAGCAACTACAACAGCAACAACTTTGCCAAGGAACTTTTCACCTCCGTCGGCAAGAAAAGTTATGCTGGAACTCGACCTTTTTGCAACAAATGCCACAAGCATCACTTTGGTGAATGTGGCAAGCTAATTTGCCACCGGTGCCAGGGAAGTGGTCATATTGCCAAATATTGTGGAAGTACCGCCCCCGTCAGTCAAAAGGGACCCAACACACAAAAGCCAGGTGTTTGTTTCGAATGTGGCCAACCGGGTCATTTTAGGAATGCATGTCCAACGAAGAAAGCCAACCCCAACACACGCGGCCGAACTTCCAACATTAGCACCGAGGATGCTCGAGACGACATGAACTAGTCACGGGTACGTTTCTTCTTAACAACTCCTATACTTCATGTTTATTCGATTCGGATGTCGATAAATGTTTTGTATCCAAGGCTTTGGAGCCTACTATTTGCACTCCACCACCCCCTAGATATTACTTAGGCCATTCAAGTGACCAACGGAAAACTATTGCGTACCGACAAATTTATCGGAGAGTGTACGTCAAACTTATTGGGTAGGTAATTTGAACTTTGATTTGACATCTATAGAACTAGGGAGCCCAAAACCTATACGTTAGGAAGGGAATGTTTTCCCCACATATATGTGATTTTAGTGAACTAAATAATTTCCGTTTAAGAACCGAAATCCTCTTCCCCGTATCAACAACCTCTTGAACCGTTACACGGATCTCGCGTATATTCTAAAATCGACCTTCATTCTGGTTATCATCAATTGAGGGTTAAGGGAGAAGATGTCTCCTAAACCGCTTTTCGAACTCGCTACGATAGTTATAAATTTCTTTTAGTGCCGTTCAGTTTATCTAAGGCTCCGCCCGTATTCATAGACCTCCGGAACCGCGTATGCAAACTTATCTAGACAAATCCGTTACCGTACTTATAATTTTAAGCTATTCAAGCGGAAAGGAAAAACGAACAACGTCTCCGTCTTACGCTCGAACTCTTGAGAAAAGAGCAACTCTATGCCGAATTCTCCAAGTGAGAATTTTGGTTAAACGAAGTCCAAATTCTAAACCATATTGTTAGTGGTCAAGGTATTACAGCAGATCTCGCAAAAAAAAAAAAAAAAAAAAAAAATTTGAATTAATTAATTAATTTTGGAGAAACCCTCACGACTCCGACTTGTATTCGTAAAATTTTGGATCTCGCGATTATTACCAAAGATTAATTTCCGATTTTTCCCGTATCGCTCGTGCTCTAACCTCGTTAACGTACTAAGGAAAAAAAAAATTAAACATTTTCCGTGTCCGGACTTTGAACGTGATTTTTCACACCAACCTTACTAGATAAATTCGTGTGGCACAAAATGGAACTCAAATATAGAAATACTTCTACGTGAACGCCTGAAAGGCAACCCCTCTCGACTCGAAATCAAGGAAGCTGAAATTCGTTATTTTACACGGAGAATTTGAATACTTATTTATGGATCCGATCAATCTTCTCGTCATCGCGTACCACGATACATAGCTCTGCTATTTCACTATTACCATCTGATATTACTGAGACCAAAGATAACACACAATCCAAGGATACCCCTTTCTTCTTTGACTTAACGTCCTTGTGCTTCTGTTATACGGCCAACTACTACTCAACCCCGAGCTATACAACTACGTGTACTATCTCGTTTCCCACCAAGTCTCAACATTTGGCCACTAGATGCGCGATATGGCTACCTCAAAATGTGAACTCATCCTATTCTAAGTTCTCATTTCACTCCTATCTTTTCGCTCGTACTTCCGTATACGGAAACCTTTTTATATAATTTCTCAATGGAGAGAGAGACTCTTCACGTGTTACTAGTATTCGCCACGAGGGTGACTAGCCCTTACGAACATTTTTCAGTAGCCGACAAGAAACCTGTTCCAACAAACGCTTTCGAACCCTAACTAACTTGTACAAGCATATCTTAAGAAATTATATTCCAACACGGTGTATCATTGTCAATTATCCCGGATCGAAAATACTCGTTACACATCTTGTTTACAAGAAGCCTTCGGAACACGTTTAGACGTGAGTACTGCGTATCTTCCACAAACAGGCGAGCTAAGCAAACGAACAATTTACATCTTGGAAAGACATGTTACAAACTTGTATTGTCGCCTTTAGTTGATCCCTCTTACAACAGTAGTTACCACTCGCGTGTTAACGCGCACTTTTTGAAACTTTATATAACCACAAATGTTGTTCTCCTATTCGTTGGACCGAAGTAGGTGACAAGCAAATCATCAGATCCGAAATCATTCAAGAAACAACCTTTGAGATAGTTCAAGTCCGAGAAGGGCTCAAGACGGCCCGTGGTCACCAAAGGAGTTATACCAATGTTAGATGAAAATCTCTCAAATTTAAAGTCAGTAACCGTGTAATATTGAAAACCACACCTTGGAAAGGTGTAATCCGTTTCGGGAAATCGAGGAAATTTATATCCGCAATATTGATCCTTTTGAAATCTTGGGGCGTCTTGGAACCGCTTCCTACCGTTTAGAACCTCCGACTCAATTAAGTTTCCGTTTACCTTACGTTCCATGTAACAAACTTAGATACGTGTCCTGCGGAACAGGAACGTGCTATCCTTCTAGATAAACTTACTATTGATGACAACTCCTCTTCGTAGAAAGACCGGTTGAAATTGTGGATCGTAAAACCAAGCCTAAATACAACATAAAACCCCGACTGTCCAAATTCGTGGGAATGCCCAAGGACGTATCTTCACTTATTCATATCATTGACAATGCAAGGTCTCAAGGAAGAGACATCGACTATTACTTCCAACTAAATTTCGGGACGAAATTTCTTTTAAGGTGTGGGTAATGTAACATCCCGCATTTTTCCGTTAAATTATTTTAACGCCCGTCTTTTTATTTTAAAAATATCCTTCGTAACTAAATTCGTATCCTCCGTTAGCTAACATTCTTAATATTTTTCCGTTATTGGATTTTAACATCCTCCGTTAATACGCGTTTTAAAATATTCCGTTTAGGTAATTCCCGCACCCGACTACAAACGCGAGGGACTAATCTCGCCACTCGGGCAAACTTGGCTAACTAGTAACCCACCATCCACCACCAACCTCCCATTTCTCTCTATCTCTTTTTCTTACTTCCCTTTTATGCTCTCAAAACCTTCAAACACAAAATCATCATCCAAATTCGATTTAGGGAGCTAGCAACAAAATAAATTACATATTCGTGATCCTCTCTTCATCCTCTTTATTTTGGTACCAACTTCATCTCATTTGGGTAACATTTCTAAAACTCTAGATTTCTCTAAATTCGTGTTTTTGACTTGAAATGGTGTTAGTTAGTGTCTATGGCTCATTGTGATGTCGTGTATGTAATTTGTATGCTCGATCTTGTTATTTGGTGTAACTAGCATGAACACTTGAAATGGGTTAGTTAATCTTTGATTTTGATTGATTAAATGTTGTTAGATGTTAAACCCATTGTGTTAAAAGTGTTACTAGCATCGTTAGTTTCGTTTTGGTATGTTGGATGATATGAAAACCTTGCGTTAACATGATTATTGATTTTGTGATTCTTAATTAGGGTTTGATAGGCTTAATATGAACTTTTGATGCATCAAATGCTATGAAATGTTGTTGATAAGTGGTTGGTTGCAATGTGTGTTTAATTACCTTCGAAACGGCATATCGTATGTGTAGATTGGACTACCGAATCATGAAATGAATTTGCGAACTTGAAACTCGGAAAACGAACTCTAAATGATCACTTGACGAGAATTCGGTTATTGTAAATGATAAACTCGATTGATGATATGTGGTTAGTTGTATCCTTTGTCAAAATACCTTCCCGACGATATAGGATACATGTTTTGATTGTTTGCGGGTCATAAATTGGGATTGTTTGAGTTTTGGTTCGTGCATTTCTTTGTTGCAGCAAAACAGGGCCTGGATACAGATCTGGACGCCGTCCAGATTCTTGGACGCCGTCCAGTATTTTTGGACGCCGTCCAGGCCTTCAAAACTGGACGCCGTCCAGACAATCTGGACGCCGTCCAGATACACTGGCAGGCTCTGTCTTCGCTGGTCATTTTACGGAAAATGTTTGCTATGCTATGGATCTCCGATTCACATGTAACTTGTTCTAACATGCTCATATATGATTAAAAACCTCAGAAAAATAGTTCGGGACCCGACCCGAACGTGTTGACTTTTTCGTTGACTTTGACCCGACCTAAGTTGACTTTTAATCAAACTTAACCAAATGTTTGTGCAATCATTCTAACATACTTTTATACTTGTACCTTGCATGAAACATGACAATTTGATTCACATGCTATTATGATCGAGTCTTAACGAGCCATATGACTAATTGAACATCTTTGACCTATCGTGTTTACCGTTATTGATACAACCTATTGTTTAGGTCAAGACTAGCATTGTTCTTTGCACACGTTTACTTGTTGAAGTACTTTACTACTCGTGCACTCAAGGTGAGATCATAGTCCCACTTTTACTCTTTTTGAACTTACATTTGGGATGAGAAAACATAAACATTTCTTTTACTAAGTGAACACAAGTACAGGAAAACAAACATTCTACATACGAGTTTAGAACAAAATCCTCAATTCGATTATCATTAGTTACACTTGCCGGGTGTAAGCGAGAACTTATGTTGTATGGATCCATATGGGTTTGACAAACCCTCATTCAAACGGTTCGCTACCGTTTACGAATGAAATATATTTTCGAGAAACAGTGTATGTTCTAGCACTAAGTGATGGGGTTCAATGGGAGAAATGTTAAGCATTGATAATTGGGTGCTCGTGAAACAAATTTTGGAATGGTTAACTATTAATTCGATGTTGCAAATCTTGTGGTTCAATCTACTTATTTACTCACTTACTTACTTAAACCTATGATTTCACCAACGTTTTCGTTGACAGATTTCTATGTTTTTCTCAGGTCTTTGAACGATATGTGTTACATGCTTCCGCTCATTATTTTGATACTTGCTTTGGATGTCGAGTATTTATGCATACATGGAGCATCTTTTGGCTACTTTTAAATTGTGTCGCATAGGTTTCATTTGTACTTATAACTTTGTAACGTAACTTGTGGTGGAACTATTCTCGTAAACTTTGAACAATCTTTACATTTGAAATGAATGCGACATATCTTTTGGTCAAAAGTTGTTTTAAAGACTTATGACCACGTAACGGGACCTAAGTAGACGGCGCCGTCAATGACGATTTTGTCGGGTCGCTACAAAAAATACACTACGATGGGGAATGGTGATCATTTATACCAAGTTAGTGGCCCACACAATGATCAATGTGTTGTTGATATGAATGCTAGGGTTTGTGCTTGTAGAAAGTGGGAACTCACTGCAATTCCATGTAAACATGCAGTAGCTGCCTTGTACCACATGGGTGCATTTGGTGCACGTGTTAGTCACCTAGAGAGTTGGGTTCATCGTGTACATTGGTTAGAAACATGGAAGAACACATACAATTTCAAAATTTGTCCTTTGAATAGTATGCAGTTGTGGGGTAAAAATTTTGGGACAAGTAAGCTTCTACCTCCTTTAATTGTGGCTACTGCTGGAAGACCAAAAAAGAACAGGAGGAAAGGTTTAGATGAAAAGGCCAGCATGAATTCAAGTGGTAAGTTGTCCAGACAAGGTAAAACTACTCGTTGTGATAAATGTGGTGAGTTAGGTCATAATTAAAGAGGTTGCACAAAAAGTGGTGGTGTTGGAGAAAAGAGTGGAGCAAAGAGAAAAAAGAATCAAAGTGGCTAAACCTTCACATTTGAGTTTTAAATCTGCATTGTCTTTTTTTTTTTTTTTTTTTTGGATGTTTATGATTTATTGTTTGCAGTTGTGATTTTGAACCTTAATTTCTAGTTCTTGACTTTTTTATGTAATGTATTCACTTTTGGGATTGAACCTATAATGCAGAAAGTTTGAATGTTAATTGTTTTTTATTTTTTTTTATTTTACTGGTGTTGTTTAATTATTCTAGTTTTTGGATGTTTATGATTGTTGACTGCTTAAAACAATTTGTTATTAAATATATATATGTATATGTATATGTATATATATATATATATATATATATATATATATATATATATATATATATATATATATATATATATAATTTTTTTTTTTTTAGGGTTTTGGGTAAAAATTACTATGTTTATTGACTAAAGTTGACTTTGGGTCAATATTATCTACTTTGTTATTTGAAACACTTTAGAAACAAAACATACTGTTCTTTTTTATTTATTTAAAGGTTTTAGGTATACATTACTATGTTTGTTGACTAAAGTTGACTTTGGGTAAGTATTACCTACTTTGTTATTAGAAACACTAAAGCAATCAAAACAGACTGTTTTTTATATTTGTTTATGGGTTTTGGGTAAAAATTACTATGTTTATTGACTAAAGTTTACCTTGGGTCAATATTACCTACTTTGTTATATGAAACACTTTAGAAACCAAAATAGACTGTTTTTTATATTTGTTTTTATACTTGGTCAGTTTTAGTAGTAGTAGTAGTAGATTCACTTTTGGTCAGTTTTATACTCGGCTATTTTCCATAATGTTCATGTTCTCAGGTGTATTGTAGTAGATTCACTTTTGGTCAGTTTAAAAGTTTTGGTCACTTTTGGTCAGTTTAAAAGTTTTGGTCACTTTTGGTCAGTTTTACACTAGAGAGTGATACTGATGGAGACCAATTTCACCTTTTGGGTCTAACTTACCACTAGTTAATACATGTAATAACAGAAAAAAAAAATAAATAAAAAAAATAATTACTGCAGTTTACACTAGAGAGTGATACTGATGGAGACCAATACACTATATTATAACATTTTGACAATAAAACAGTTTGGTAATAAAAAAAGTTATGACTGTTTTATATTTATTTTAGGGTTTTGGGTATACAATACCCTATTTGTTGACTCAAGTTGACTTTGGGTTAAAATTATCAAGTTGCTTATACATATACGCTTATCTACTCAAGTTATGACTGTTTTATATTTATTTTAGGGTTTTGGGTATACAACTACCTGTATGTTTTTACTTGCAAAATGCTTATTCCCTAAACAGCTGTATGTTTTTTACTTGCAAATGCTTGGTCAACAGATTAGCATTCACAGTTACTTTCGAATGCTTATTCCCTACAGTGTAATTCGAACCAAGTTGCAATCACATTTTTGGTCAACCAAAAAGCATTCACAGTTTACCATAAAAACGTAGATATGCAGTGTAATTCGAACAATGAATAAAAAAAATAAACAACAGAGATTTAAAGTGAAACACAATTCATTAGAACCATTGACTATCACATTACATAGGTAATACATAATCAAAAATGGTAGGCAATCTAAACAACTGCATTCATCTCTCTAAACAACCAAAAATACAATCATAACAAACTGAACCAAACTGATAAACATAAGCAGCTTCATCATCCAATTTCGACTCCTGAGTCTTTTGACCTCTGCTTCGAGCTTGTTCTTCGACTTCAACAAACCTCGCATAACAATAACTGCTCGATCTCCCATCGGTTGATCATACCAATCAATAAAAGGGCAATTCGACCACTGGTACGCGATGGGTAACTGGAACAAGATACGCGATGAGTAACTGGAACCGATCAGGAATCGTTGTTAATTAGGGTTTCTATTTGGGATTTATTATTAGGCGAGGAATGAACTGGATATTCTCTTTATATAATATAACAAATTAGCAAGCGGACTAAATTACCCTCACATGTGGCAAGCTAAATCAAACCACAGGTACCATCGAAGAAAAAATCAAACTTTAGGTGCAGTGGTGAAAAAGCATACAAACCACAAGTACTATCAACGTAATTTTTTCTTTTTTTTAATATCAACTTTCGACTTTTATTATAATTTTAGTATTAATATTAATATTAATATTACCCCTAACATGTTTGAATTAAGAATATGAAATTAAAGTTTAAGTAAAGCTCTTAAAGTTAGATTTATCATTTTTTTAATACTAATAAACAGAAATATTCAAATGAATTCAACTTTTAAGTTGAGATTCAAGGGACCAATCAGAATTTGACATGTGGCGTGAAAAATCATATATGATTGAAAAAATAAAAAATAAAAATTCGAAAATCTTTTTTTCTCAAAAAAAATTCCAATCACATATGATTGAATTTGACATGCAGTAAATCACATGTGATTCTGCATGCCAATCAAATGTGATTGTGAAACTCAATCACATGTGATTCTATATGTCAAATTCAATCACATGTGATTTGAAAGAAAATTTTTTAGAAAAAGTTATGAATTTTTTTTTTTCAATCACTTGTGATTAGATTTGACATGCAGAATCACATGTGATTGGATTTAACATGCTAAATTTAAAAAATATAAAAAAAAATCGAATTTTTTTTAAAAAAAATTAATTTTTTTTACAATCACATATGATTGTCGCGCTATAATTGATCCGTTAGATTTCAAGCAAATTATTGAATTCAACGGATTACAACTATACAAATAAAAGAGTGTATCTCTAGTGGGGATCATAATTATTTAAAATGATTTGAAGAAGTACGCAGAAAGTTAGGAAAGATACGCGTGAAATTAAGAGAGAGTTCCTTCCTATAAATGTCATGAGTTGTTGCAACTACAAGTCTGCAAACCGAGTAAATGGTCTCAACAATCGAGACTACAACTTTCTAATTAAATTGGTTTAAATGTCACCTGTTTCTACTATTACATACACATGTGTATATATGTTTATACAGTTACATGTAATTTCATATTTCATATTTATATAAATCGTTCGTAGTCTTACGTGTATACTGGTTGATTAAGGGGCATTGAAATTAATTTGTGCACAAATATAGAGTAAATGACTAGAGCTTGAACCTCGTTCTCAAACAATGTCACTTTTCCGCTAGGTCAGCACGATTCATATACGAGTATGGGATCCCTATTCCCTAGCATGAGCAAACTAAAATTTCCAGAACATAAACTTTTGCACAAAATTAATATATATATATTCGATATGGGAAGTGATCCTCACACATCACTTTTTATTCCATATACACTATTTTACATGAAATTCCAATCCTATCCTTATATTAATCAATATTTCCATATTTGTCTTTATGTAAAAAGTAAGGACAAATTTGTCCATTTATATAAAAAAGTGTGTACGGAATAAAAAAATAGTGTGTGAAGATCACCTCCCATTTGCTATAGAGTGACATACCTTACAAAGTAACTCAAGAATATGTAGATGTATGATGAAATAACTATGACAATGAGTTAGTTGATATCTAGAGTTGTGGTGTAGTTTATATTATCCTATACATCAATTAGAAGAAACGAAAACTACTCATTCATAGTTTTAAAATCGACCTTTCATCATGTTTCTTTTTGAAATCGTATATATCAATTAGAAGAAACAGAAATTGTTGAAGTTGTGATGTGGTCCAGCGGTTGGTGGCATGCCTCCTTTAGGAGAGGTCAGGAGTTCGACCCCCGTTGGCTACATATTAAAAACACAATTTCATCCCTGCCATGAAGTATCCACCCATGACACCTTTCCCATATCGTTTGGGGGGATAAAGGGGAGGGGGTTTTACGTGGTCGTGCCCTTGGATCGGTTTCAAGGTTTCCTCCCGGGCAGCGATGGGGGCGGGGTTATTATAGCTGCATCGGCATAGTCGAAACGGGAGATGATCGCAACGGGTGATTTAGTCCCCCTCGGGTGATCTCAATCGCTGTCCAAAAAAAAAGGAACAGAAATTGATGTTCTGTAACACCGTGGTAATTGATCTAAATGAAATAGGCAACTTGGTAAAATTTTATAATATCTTATAATATAATTAAAAAGCAATATTTAAATTATGGTTGATTAATTGAATTAATTATTAATTATAAAAATATATGTTTGATTACTTTTGGCTTAGTTAAGACTCTCTAACGTAAACATTGTGTTTGTTATAATTCAGTAGGCTTATAACTACCTTTAGTGGTTTGATTCTTGATGTTATAATTCAGTAGGCTTATAACTACCTTTAGTGATTTGATTCTTGATTAAGAATACTAATAATGAAGTGTAAGAACAAAGATGATAATGGAGAGAAAGAAAGAAACACTTTGTAAGTGTGAGAAATGGTGCAAGTTTAATGCTTGCATTCATGGCTATTTATAGCAAAAATATCACAAGTTTAGGTAATACAATAATATTACTTTTGTGTATCAATAATTGACTATCCATTTATATATATATATATTTATATATTATAACACTCCCCCTTGGATAGCAATTTTGTTTGTTGAAGATCAACTGTAAGTTACTGCCTCGTTAAAAACCTTGCTAAAGAAAACCCAGTGGGAAAAACTTTAGCTAAGGGAAAAAGAGTGCAGCATGGAGTTGACTCCCCCTCAAGTAGACATCGCTTCGGTTGTTACATCTTTTGAACATGTCTCATGCCAATGTTATGAACGTGTGTTCTGAAAATAGCAGTTGGAAGTGCTTTCGTGAAAAGATCAGCAGAGTTTTTGCTGGATTGAACATATCTCATTTCAATCTCGTTGTCCTTAATGAGATTTTGAGTGTATGAGAAGAATCTAGGAGGTATGTGTTTGGTTCGGTCACTTTTGATATACCCTTCTTTCATCTGTGCTATGCAAGCTGCATTATCTTCATAGATAATTGTTGGACTTTTATCGCGTTCTAGTCCACAAGAATCAGTAATGATTTGTGTCATTGATCTCAACCAAAAACATTCCCGAGTAGCTTCATGTAATGCAATCACTTTGGCATGATTTGATGATGTAGCAACAAGTGTTTGTTTTTGAGAACGCCATGATATTGCAGTACCTCCATTTAGGAATACATATCCAGTTTGAGATTTAGCTTTATGTGGATCAGATAAATAACCTGCATCAGCATAACCAACCAAATCTTGTTTTGATTCATTAGAATAAAATAATCCTAAATTAGTAGTTCCTCGAAGGTATCGAAATATGTGTTTGATCCCATTCCAGTGTCTTTTGGTTGGAGCAGAGCTGAACCTTGCCAACAAATTAACTGCAAAAGAAATGTCAGGTCTTGTACAATTTGTAAGATACATAAGAGCTCCAATTGCACTAAGATATGGTACTTCTGGTCCAAGAATATCTTCATGATCTTCACATGGACGAAATGGATCAGTTTCAACATTGAGTGATCTAACAACCATAGGAGTATTTAATGGTTTTGCCTTGTCCATATTGAAACGTTTCAAAATCTTTTCAGTATATGTTGTTTGATGTACAAGTAAACCATTAGGCATATGCTCAATTTGTAAACCAAGGCAATACTTGGTTTTTCCGAGATCTTTCATTTCAAATTCTTTCTTTAGAAGTTGAATGGCTTCATAGATCTCTTTATTTGTACCTATGATGTTAAGATCATCAACATAAACAGCTATGATCACATATCCGGATGTTGTTTTCTTAATGAAAACACAAGGGCAAGTAAGGTTATTTGTATACCCTTTTGCTTATCAAGTAATCACTTAATCGGTTATACCACATACGTCCCGATTGTTTTAACCCATATAAAGATCTTTGTAATTTAATCGAATACATTTCTTTGGGTTTTGCATTTGATGCTTCTGGTACCTTAAATCCTTCAGGTATCTTCATATATATATCACTATCAAGTGATCCATATAGGTAAGCAGTCACAACATCCATGAGATGCATTTCTAAATTTTTAGAAACTGCCAGGCTGATTAAGTACCTAAAAGTAATTGCATCCATAACAGGGGAATAAGTTTCTTCATAATCAATTCCCGGTCTTTGAGAAAAACCTTGAGCTACAAGTCTAGCTTTATACCTTGTAACTTCATTTTTCTCATTTCTTTTTCGGACAAAAATCCATCTGTATCCTACAGGTTTCACATCTTTAGGAGTGAGAATGTGTCATAACCCGTCCTTAACCGTAAGAACGTGTTAGATAACGTATGATTTCATTGCGAGGTATTGACCTCTATATGCGACATTTTTAAAAGAAAAACTGCATATATTATACATTACAAACCATGATTCTTATTTTTGATACAAGCTTTGGACAAAATAAAGATGATTATCGTTTAGCGATAATCTTCGACTTACAAACTTTACAAATGATGATAACAACACGATTTCTAGCATATTTTACAACACAAGTTCTTGGATATGCAGTCTTATTTTTGACACAAATATGCGTACGCAAGATCCTGCTCAAATTCAACATAATGCAGCGGAAACTTCTAATTATCACCTGAGAATAAACATGTTTAAAACGTCAACATAAAGTTGGTGAGATATAGGTTTAGTGCCGGCAGCAATATATATATAGACCACAAGATTTCGTATATAAACAGTTTAATAAAAATATTCTAAGTGGTTGAGCACTTGGTAACCATACTTAACAATTAATCACGTCGCATATTCCCTTTAATATGAAATCTTACTACACTGTACCAAGTATAGTCACGAAACGAAGTACTGTGCAACCGTTGAATACTGGTCGTCCAGTCCGGTTGGGGTTGTCAAGCCCGATAGATCTATCAACAGGATTCGCGTTTACAATACCGCTGTAAATATTAGTTACCAAGCTACAGGGAAGTATGCCAGTGGTACAACTCAACGTAGAATATATTTTTCAGTTACTTGTGTCCATAACGTAAAACATAAAATACATGTATTCTCATCCCGAAATATTTAGAGTTTAAAAGTGAGACTATATACTCACTTTCGTCTTGAAGATATATATATTTTGACTTGGTCTCCCGGTTGATATCACGAACCTATCCATATATAATATATCAATACCTTTTCTTTTTAAACAACGTCACATATATATATACTTGTTATACTTTTAATACTTTTTATAATTCCTTAGTCCGTAGTTAGCAGTTCGTTGTTAGTAATTCAATTTTAATGGTTCATATTTAGATGTTTAATAAACCCCCAACGAAATAAATAAAACCCCCAACGTATATGTATTGGTCGAGATTAATCTTGACCCACGGTACCGGTGTTGTCAAATGACGTGTTGCGTACATAAAGTACCGGTGTTGTCAAATGACGTGTTGCGTACAAACATGGGATCTTATGATTAATCTTCTCGTGTTGTTTACGGGTGATCCTGAACCATATAAAATTGAATTATGAGTACATATATATAAAATATCATGTTATCTTAAAAAGATGTGATTTATTTTAATTTTCTCCAATTAATCCCGAAGTTAAACTAGTCTTGGATAGCCAATTTTGTTTCGGTCATAGTTTCTTCGTTACAACTCCGTTTTCGTTGATTCAACTTGCCATCTCCTTGGATAGAGTTCCTCTTTAAGACTACGAACTGTAAATATCTTAGTTTGTATTCAAAATCACACGGCATAGGTGAAACTTTAGTGAAACTTATGAAGTTAAACCTTTTCCTTTATGTAGGCAACCTTAAATGATTATTTTTCTAAAAATACTTATACTTTGAATTAAATCATGAAATTTTTATGTGTTACCATATTCATAGTAAAAATCATTTTTCCAGAACATAAACCTTCAATTCAAAGTTTAAGATGGTTTTTAATTATCCAACCCAAAACAGCCCCCGGTTACACTCCGACGTCGTAAAAACAGTTTTTAAGGTGTTCTTTGAAAAACCAAGTTATACCTTGTTAAATTAGCATATATTTAAGTTATATTACAGGTCTTGAAGTATTTTAAAAGTTAAGTTAGAAGGATCTATTTAGTTTGCAAACAAGTTTGAAAACATTCAAACTATGTTCTTGTTGTTAAAATTGTATACCACAAAATATGATAGCTATATATATATGAATCGAATAAGGTTATGAACATAGATACTACCTCAAGTTCCTTGGACAAGGTTTCTGTAAAAGAGGAGTAAGAACCTAGAACCAAAAGGGTGATGGAATTGGATGAAAGATTGGAAGTAAGTTTGTGTTCTTGGAAGGATTTCTTGAAGTGTTTTTGTAAGGTTTTCTTATGAGATTTAAGTGTTGTTTTTGAAGCTAAATGATGGAGAAAATGCTTGGAGATGATCAAGTATGAAGTTAAGAGTATTTTGAGAGAGAAATGGAAGTGTAAGTATGAGAAAATGGGGTGAAGAAATGGTGTGCATGCATAAAAACGTTTTTAGGTTATAAAGGAAAAAAAAGATACCTAACTTTGTTTTCTTGCTAAATAATTCATGCTACTTGACAAATGGTTGGTTCCACATGTTTCTTAATCATTTAAGGCTGCTAAGGAGCAGATTTTTATTGGTATATACCAATAGTAAATACATCTAGAAGCTGCGTATGATACGAGTACATATACTCTAGATATACGTATAGAAATTTTGTGAAAAATGGAATGAGGATTCAAACATAGCTATCTTTTGTGAATACACTTATATGGTTTTATGTATTTAAGTTCTTAAAAGTGATTAAATTCATTACTTATACGATATATGTATAAACATTATAGGTCATAAGTATTTAAGTCAAATAACGTTGCGTATGGTTATCGTTTTGAAAACTTAAGTTAGTAGTTTCAAAATATACATATAACTTATTGTTATTAATACAAAATGAGATATTAAAACATTCTTAGATCATGTTAAATATGTATATATACATATATATACACAAACGTATAATTATCATATGTTATATAGTTCGTGATATCATCGGTCAAACTAGACGGTCAAACGTTGTGTAAAACTCTTTTCAAAAACATAAATCTCAACAATTTGGATTGCTTATCATGTTGGTAAGGTTTAATTTATGTAAATATTAATCTTACAAGTATAGAATGATCGAAAAAGTGCGGGTCATTACAGTACCTACCCGTTAAATAAATTTCGTCCCGAAATTTTAAAATTGTACCTATTTTGCGTCATCGGGAAACAAGTGTGGATACTTTTGTTTCATTTGATCCTCTCGTTCCCAAGTAAACTCGGGACCCCTTCGAGCATTCCAACGAACCTTAACGATCGGTATGTTGCTCTGCTTGAGCCGTTTAACTTCACGATCCATGATTTCGATTGGTTCTTCGATGAATTGTAGTTTCTCGTCGACATGGATTTCTTCAAGAGGAATGGTGAGGTCTTCCTTTGCAAGACACTTCTTAAGGTTTGAGACGTGAAAGTTATTATGTACTCCGGCGAGTTGTTGCGGTAACTCGAGTCGATAAGCTACCGGTCCAATGCGTTCGATGATCTTGAACGGGCCTACATACCTTGGGTTTAGTTTACCCCTTTTTCCAAAACGTATTACACCTTTCCAAGGTGACACCTTTAACATAACCATGTCACCGATCTGAAACTCTAATGGTTTCCTTCGAACATCGGCGTAGCTCTTTTGGCGACTACGGGCTGTTTTCAATCTCTCCTTGATTTGTACTATCTTCTCAGTCGTTTCGTGTATGATCTCGGGACCAGTTAATTGTCGATCTCCTACTTCATTCCAACAAATAGGAGATCTACACTTCCTTCCGTACAATGCTTCGAATGGCGCAGCTTTAATGCTCGCATGATAACTATTATTATACGAGAATTCTGCTAATGGTAGATATTTATCCCATCCGTTTCCAAAATCGATCACACATGCCCTGAGCATGTCTTCAAGAGTCTGAATCGTTCTTTCACTCTGCCCGTCGGTTTGCAGATGATACGCGGTACTCATATCCAAACGAGTTCCTAGGGCCTCCTGTAGTGATTGCCAGAACTTTGATGTAAATCTACTATCACGATCGGATATAATGGAAATAGGTATTCCATGCCTTGAAACAACTTCCTTTATATACAATCGTAATAGTTTCTCCATTCTATCTGTTTCCTTTATAGGCAAGAAGTGTGCAGACTTGGTGAGACGATCAACAATCACCCAAATGGTGTCGTATCCCCAGGCAGTCTTTGGTAACTTCGTGATGAAATCCATGGTAATACCATCCCATTTCCATTCTGGGATTTCTGGTTGTTGAAGTAACCCTGACGGCTTCTGGTGTTCAGCTTTGACTTTGGAACAAGTTAAACATTCCCCAACATATGTTGCAACGTCTGTCTTTAAATTAGGCCACCAATAATGTGTCTTAAGATCTTGGTACATCTTTCCAACTCCAGGATGTATCGAGTATCTTGTCTTATGTGCCTCATTTAATATCAACTTCCTTAATCCACCCAACTTCGGTACCCAAATACGATTTGCAAAATATCGAATTCCATCTTCCCGCATAACGAGTTGCTTCTCATACTTCTTCATTATTTCATTTCCTATATTTTATTTAGTAAGTGCTTCTCGTTGAACTTCTTTGATTTGTGAGTTGAGATTCATGCGAATTTTTATGTTCATCGCTCGTACTCGAATTGGTTCTCGTTCCTTTCTGCTTAAAGCATCGGCCACCACGTTCGCCTTCCCGGGATGATAACGAATTTCACAATCATAGTCGTTTATTAACTCGACCCACCTACGTTGTCTCATGTTCAGCTGTTTCTGATCAAAAATATGTTGAAGGCTTTTATGATCAGTAAACACAGTGCATTTAACCCCATACAAGTAGTGTCTCCATATCTTCAATGCAAACACGACTGCTCCCAGTTCTAGATCATGCGTCGTATAATTCCGCTCGTGAATCTTCAATTGTCGGGATGCGTATGCAATAACTTTCTTTCGTTGCATAAGAATGCAACCAAAACCTTGTCGCGAAGCGTCACAATATATTTCAAAATCATCGTTCCCTTCTGGTAACGATAAAATAGGCGCCGTAGTTAACTTCTTCTTTAGTAATTGAAATGCACTCTCCTGCTCAGAAGTCCATTCATATTTCTTCCCTTTTTGCGTTAACGCTGTCAACGGCTTAGCTATTCGGGAAAAATCTTGAATAAACCTTCTATAATAACCGGCTAAACCCAAAAATTGGCGTATCTGCGTTGGTGTCTTAGGAGTCTCCCATTTTTCAATGGCTTCAATTTTTGCTGGATCAACCTGAATTCCTTTGCTACTAACAACGTGGCCAAGAAATTGCACTTCTTTCAACCAGAAAGCACATTTAGAAAATTTAGCATATAGCTGTTCTTTTCTCAACAACTCTAATATCAACCTTAAATGCTGCTCATGCTCTTGCTCACTCTTGGAATAGATAAGAATATCATCAATGAAAACGATAACAAACTTATCTAAATATGGACTACAAACTCGATTCATGAGGTCCATGAATACAGCTAATGCATTTGTCAACCCAAAAGGCATGACCAAAAATTCGTAATGACCATAACGTGTCCGAAAAGCAGTTCTCGGAATGTCCTCTTCTTTGACACGTAATTGATGATAGCCCGACCTTAAGTCAATTTTTGAGTACACACATGATCCTTGGAGTTGATCAAATAAGTCGTCAATTCTCGGTAGTGGATACCGATTCTTGATAGTTAACTTATTTAATTCACGATAATCTATACACATCCTAAAAGATCCATCTTTCTTTTTAACAAATAGAATCGGAGCTCCCCACGGTGAAGTACTTGGTCGTATGAATCCATGATCCAGTAATTCTTTTAACTGACTCTGAAGTTCTTTTAACTCGGACGGTGCAAGTCTATATGGAGCACGAGCCACTGGTGCAGCTCCTGGTACTAAATCTATTTGAAATTCTACAGATCTAAATGGAGGTAATCCCGGCAACTTTTCCGGAAAGACTTCAGGAAAATCTCTTGCCACAGGCACGTCATTGATGCTCTTCACTTTTTCCTTTGTTTCGACTTTATTAACATGTGCTAAGATAGCATAGCACCCTTTCTTCAAGCACTTTTGAGCTTTCAAATAACTAATGAGTTTTAGCTTTGAGTTACCCTTCTCTCCATAAATCATTACTGGCGTTTTATCCTTACGAGGAATGCGAATTGCCTTCTTGGCGCACACAACTTCAGCTCCTATTTTGGACATCCAGTCCATGCCGACTATTACATCAAAACTTCCTAATTCTACGGGTATCAAGTCAATTTTAAATGTTTCTCCGGCTAAATTTATTTTACAATCACGGCAAATTTTATCGGCTTTAATTAGTTTACCATTAGCTAACTCAATCATGTACTTAGCATCGAGAGGTAATGATGAACAATTCAATTTAGCGTGAAAGTCTCTACACACGTAACTTCTATCAGCACCAGTATCAAATATAATAGATGCGGATAAGTTATTAATGGTAAACGTACCCGTAACAAGCTCCGGGTCTTCACATGCCTCTCTAGCATTAATAACAAATGCTCTTCCACGTGCAGGTCCGATATTCTTCTCTGGATTCGGGCACTGGCTCTTATAGTGACCTTGTTTTCCACACCCAAAACAAGTAATGGTAGCCAAAGCAGTTCTATTTGCATTGGTGGCAGGAGTCTTGGTACCATTTGTATTTGTAACGAGAGCCCTACAATCTTCAGCAATATGACCCTTTCGATTACATTTGTTGCATACCACATTACAGTAACCAGAGTGATGTTTGTAGCATCGATTGCATAAAGGATTTTGTCCTTTATAACCAAAGCCTGAACCACTACCCGTACCTTGCGTGTTTTCTTGTTTCTTAAAAGATTGTTGTTGGTTACCTCGATCATAATTTCCATTCCACTTTCTTTTGTTACCTGATACCTTCACATCAGTATTGGATACTTTCTTATCCATGATGACCTGATCCATTAGCTCGTTTGCCATGGTTATAGCTTCATGAATTGTCTTAGGTTTCGATGCTGTAACATTTGCCTTGACCTTTTTGGGCAAACCATCTTTGTACATTTCAATCTTCCGTTCTTTGGTTGGAACCAATTCAGGACATAGCAAAACTAATTCCATGAATCGCTGATTGTAGTTGGTGATTTCAGTACCAATAACCTTCAGACTTCGTAACTCATCTTCCAACTTCCTAACCTCGTTCCTTGGACAATATTCGTTGATTAACATTGTTTTGAATTCTTCCCACGGAGTATCATAAGCTACATCTCCTCCTACAGCCTTCACATAATTTTTCCACCACGTGAGTGCACTATCTTGTAAAGTGCACGATGCGTATTTGGTCATGTCCTTTTCAACACAACCACTGATTTTGAACACAGTTTCCATCTTTTCTATCCACCGGGTTAAACCGATCGGTCCTTCTGTTCCACTGAATGATGAGGGCTTGCAAGCTTGAAAAGTTTTGTAAGTGCACCCCACACGAGAATTTGGGTTAACTGCAGCACCTCTTGCAGCCTCGACCCATAACATTCTGTCGTTCACTCGCTGATTGATGAGTTCCTGGATTTCTTGTTCCGTCATTCGGTTCAATCGCGCCATATTCTTCTATAAGAATGAAAAGAAAATAATTATTCACATGGAATATTATAGATGTAGTGTATATTTACAGTACATTATAGCTTATTAATAATATGAACCAGGTATTATTATAAAAGCCTTTTCTTCTTATTAGCGTTTTATAATTATATCTAGGGTAGTACCTACCCGTTAATGTCCATACTTAATAGCTTAGTACAGAATCAATTACTACCATCTAAATAATACTTAACCATGGAAAATTATTGCATTTCACACTTCACTATTTTACATATGCTTATCTTACATCGAACATTAAGCAAACCACACTAATAATATTATACAAAACATTATATGATCCCATGGTTTAATACGGCAGCGCATCGTTTGGTCTATTTTCTAGGACGTTTAGGTTCAAAGAATCGCTTAACGCTTATCCTGGCTGTCTGCCTATATTTTGGCTGTGGGACTGAAGAACTGGATGCCGGGATAGAACGAATAGGAATAGCGGGAATAGGGGTGGTAGTGTCTAGTGGAGTTGGTGCCACATCATCCTTATTAAACTCAGGATTTGAATTTTCTAATTCATTAGCCTTTCGTTTCTTTCCTAGTTCGAACTCTTCATTTGTAATTTCCTGTATTTCTTCCTCGGGTTCACTTTCCTCCTCGGGTTCACTTTCCTCCTCGGGTTCACTTTCCTCCTCGGGTTCACTTTCCGGGTTCTCTATAGTCGGTTCATCCGGAATTTGTGAGTCTTCCCCAAAGATATTATTTTCGTCATCGGATAGGTTAATGACTGGAACACCATCTGAAGATTCTGGTTCGGAGTCGCTGAATGTGATAACAAGTTTTGAGCCCGACATCTATCACACAACAACTAACCCATTAGTACTACATAATATTTACATATAAATTTTAACCAACAATGATAAGCAATGGTTTTTAAATCAGACCCGGTCAAAGTCCAGACTTACTAATGTATCCTAACGACTTATCAGTTAGACACACTAATGCAAACCTGGTTCGCTAAGACCACCGCTCTGATACCACATGTCATAACCCGTCCTTAACCGTAAGAACGTGTTAGATAACGTATGATTTCATTGCGAGGTATTGACCTCTATATGCGACATTTTTAAAAGAAAAACTGCATATATTATACATTACAAACCATGATTCTTATTTTTGATACAAGCTTTGGACAAAATAAAGATGATTATCGTTTAGCGATAATCTTCGACTTACAAACTTTACAAATGATGATAACAACACGATTTCTAGCATATTTTACAACACAAGTTCTTGGATATGCAGTCTTATTTTTGACACAAATATGCGTACGCAAGATCCTGCTCAAATTCAACATAATGCAGCGGAAACTTCTAATTATCACATGAGAATAAACATGTTTAAAACGTCAACATAAAGTTGGTGAGATATAGGTTTAGTGCCGGCAGCAATATATATATAGACCACAAGATTTCGTATATAAACAGTTTAATAAAAATATTCTAAGTTTAATAAAAACTTGGTAACCATACTTAACAATTAATCACGTCGCATATTCCCTTTAATATGAAATCTTACTACACTGTACCAAGTATAGTCACGAAACGAAGTACTGTGCAACCGTTGAATACTGGTCGTCCAGTCCGGTTGGGGTTGTCAAGCCCGATAGATCTATCAACAGGATTCGCGTTTACAATACCGCTGTAAATATTAGTTACCAAGCTACAGGGAAGTATGCCAGTGGTACAACTCAACGTAGAATATATTTTTCAGTTACTTGTGTCCATAACGTAAAACATAAAATACATGTATTCTCATCCCGAAATATTTAGAGTTTAAAAGTGGGACTATATACTCACTTTCGTCTTGAAGATATATATATTTTGGCTTGGTCTCCCGGTTGATATCACGAACCTATCCATATATAATATATCAATACCTTTTCTTTTTAAACAACGTCACATATATATACTTGTTATACTTTTAATACTTTTTATAATTCCTTAGTCCGTAGTTAGCAGTTCGTTGTTAGTAATTCAATTTTAATGGTTCATATTTAGATGTTTAATAAACCCCCAACGAAATAAATAAAACCCCCAACGTATATGTATTGGTCGAGATTAATCTTGACCCACGGTACCGGTGTTGTCAAATGACGTGTTGCGTACATAAAGTACCGGTGTTGTCAAATGACGTGTTGCGTACAAACATGGGATCTTATGATTAATCTTCTCGTGTTGTTTACGGGTGATCCTGAACCATATAAAATTGAATTATGAGTACATATATATAAAATATCATGTTATCTTAAAAAGATGTGATTTATTTTAATTTTCTCCAATTAATCCCGAAGTTAAACTAGTCTTGGATAGCCAATTTTGTTTCGGTCATAGTTTCTTCGTTACAACTCCGTTTTCGTTGATTCAACTTGCCATCTCCTTGGATCGAGTTCCTATTTAAGACTATGAACTGTAAATATCTTAGTTTGTATTCAAAATCACACGGCATAGGTGAAACTTTAGTGAAACTTATGAAGTTAAACCTTTTCCTTTATGTAGGCAACCTTAAATGATTATTTTTCTAAAAATACTTATACTTTGAATTAAATTATGAAATTTTTATGTGTTACCATATTCATAGTAAAAATCATTTTTCCAGAACATAAACCTTCAATTCAAAGTTTAAGATGGTTTTTAATTATCCAACCCAAAACAGCCCCCGGTTACACTCCGACGTCGTAAAAACAGTTTTTAAGGTGTTCTTTGAAAAACCAAGTTATACCTTGTTAAATTAGCATATATTTAAGTTATATTACAGGTCTTGAAGTATTTTAAAAGTTAAGTTAGAAGGATCTATTTAGTTTGCAAACAAGTTTGAAAACATTCAAACTATGTTCTTGTTGTTAAAATTGTATACCACAAAATATGATAGCTATATATATATGAATCGAATAAGGTTATGAACATAGATACTACCTCAAGTTCCTTGGACAAGGTTTCTGTAAAAGAGGAGTAAGAACCTAGAACCAAAAGGGTGATGGAATTGGATGAAAGATTGGAAGTAAGTTTGTGTTCTTGGAAGGATTTCTTGAAGTGTTTTTGTAAGGTTTTCTTATGAGATTTAAGTGTTGTTTTTGAAGCTAAATGATGGAGAAAATGCTTGGAGATGATCAAGTATGAAGTTAAGAGTATTTTGAGAGAGAAATGGAAGTGTAAGTATGAGAAAATGGGGTGAAGAAATGGTGTGCATGCATAAAAACGTTTTTAGGTTATAAAGGAAAAAAAAGATACCTAACTTTGTTTTCTTGCTAAATAATTCATGCTACTTGACAAATGGTTGGTTCCACATGTTTCTTAATCATTTAAGGCTGCTAAGGAGCAGATTTTTATTGGTATATACCAATAGTAAATACATCTAGAAGCTGCGTATGATACGAGTACATATACTCTAGATATACGTATAGAAATTTTGTGAAAAATGGAATGAGGATTCAAACATAGCTATCTTTTGTGAATACACTTATATGGTTTTATGTATTTAAGTTCTTAAAAGTGATTAAATTCATTACTTATACGATATATGTATAAACATTATAGGTCATAAGTATTTAAGTCAAATAACGTTGCGTATGGTTATCGTTTTGAAAACTTAAGTTAGTAGTTTCAAAATATACATATAACTTATTGTTATTAATACAAAATGAGATATTAAAACATTCTTAGATCATGTTAAATATGTATATATACATATATATACACAAACGTATAATTATCATATGTTATATAGTTCGTGATATCATCGGTCAAACTAGACGGTCAAACGTTGTGTAAAACTCTTTTCAAAAACATAAATCTCAACAATTTGGATTGCTTATCATGTTGGTAAGGTTTAATTTATGTAAATATTAATCTTACAAGTATAGAATGATCGAAAAAGTGCGGGTCATTACAGAATGATGGATCCGAAAACTTTTCTTTTATTGAGTGATTCTAATTCAGCTCGTATTGCTTCTTTCCATTGAGCCCAATCATGTCTATTTTGACATTCAACCATAGATGTTGGTTCTGGATCATCATCATTATTCATGATGTCGTATGCAACATTAAATGAAAATTTCTCATCAAGATTTTTCATTTCATTTCGGTTCCATAATATTTTTGAATATGCATAATTGATTGCAATTTCTGTATTGACATCATCACTCTCCTCTGCAGTAGGAGTACTGATTTGTGGTTCTTCTTGAACACTTTCTTTTACTTCATTATCAGCTGATTTTCTTTTTCGAGGATTTTTATCCTTTGAACCAATTGGTCTTCCACGTTTCTGACGTGGAAAAGATTCATGAGTGACGTTATTTCCAGCTTTTGGAATTTCAATTCGAGCTGGAGTATTTACTGCTGGTATATATGATTTTGTCACCGTTTTTGTATCTGTAAATGCATCAGGCAATTGATTTGCAAGTTCTTGTATATGCATTATCTTTTGAACTTCTGTCTCGCATTCTTTTGTGTGAGGATCAAGATACTTTAATTGAGGTTCACACCATGAAACATCATTTTCTTTATTTTTCATTTCTCCCCCTAATCTAGGGAACAATGTTTCATTAAAATGACAATCAGCAAAACGTGCTGTAAAAACGTCACCTGTCATAGGTTCAATATACCTTAATATTGAAGATGTTTCATATCCAACATATATTCCCAACCTCCTTTGAGGACCCATTTTTGTACGTTGTGGTGTCGCAATTGGAACATACACTGCACAACCAAATGTTCTAAGATGGGAAATATTTGGCTCTTGACCAAAAGCAAGTTGTAGGGGGGAATATTTATGACTTGCACTTGGTCTGATGCGAATCAATGCAGCAGCATGTAAAATTGCATGACCCCATATAGATACAGGGAGTTTTGTTCTCATTATCAATGGTCTAGCGATTAACTGTAAACGTTTAATCAATGACTCGGCTAAACCATTTTGTGTATGCACATGAGCAACAGAATGTTCAACAACAATTCCTATAGACATGCAATAGTCATTAAATGCTTGAGATGTAAATTCACCAGCATTATCAAGTCTCACCCTTTTAATGGTGTAATCAGGAAAATGAGCTCTCAATTTAATAATTTGGGCAAGAAATTTTGCAAATGCCACATTATGGCTTGATAACAGACAAACATGAGACCATCTGCTAGATGCGTCTATTAGAACCATGAAATATCTAAATGGTCCACATGGTGGATGAATTGGTCCACATATATCACCTTGAATTCTTTCAAGAAACATTGGTGATTCTTTCTCAACCTTAAGTGGTGAGGGTCTAGTTATCAATTTTCCAAGAGAGCAAGATGTACATGGAACCATTGTATCATGATGGATTTTTCTATCCTTTAGTGGATGTCCATGAGTACATTCAATAATCCTTTTCATCATTGTTGATCCTGGATGGCCTAATCTGTTATGCCATAAACTGAATACACCAGGATCAATATATTTTTCGTTAACTACCATATGTATTTCTGGTACATTTATATGTGTATAATGTAATCCAGAACTAAGTCTTGGCAGTTTTTCAACCACATGACTCTTGTCAGTGATACTTAAATATTTCTCATTTTCTGTTGTCACTGACTGATAATCATACCCGTTAAGGTATATGTCGGAGAAACTCAATAAATTTCTGCTTGACTTGGGAGAAAATAAGGCATCATTTATTAAAAATTTTGTACCATTTGGTAGTATGAAATTTGCCTTTCCTATCCCTTTTATCAAGTTAGCAGGTCCTGATATTGTATGTATAGTTCCTTCCGTTGGTTTTAGATCAATAAAATATTTCTCGGATTTAAGTATAGTGTGTGTAGTTCCACTGTCTGCTATACAGAGATCTCCACCACTTGATTGATGTTGTATTCCAGCAAAATTCATATTGAACTTCATATATAAGAAATAAATAGTGAGTACATTAATATTACACAATATTTTAAACGCAAATAGATAGTACTGAAACATTTAGCAAACATAATGACAAAGACAGACGATATTAAATCGTTTATTTTTCGAAAGACACACAACTTAAACATTCAAGAAATCTTCATATAAATCAGATGGTTTCTCAGTGACTGTTGGATCGACGTTATCCACAAAGTTTACTTCCTTTTCTTTATCTTTCAGCGAATCCTGATACATCTTAACAAGATGTTTAGATGTTCGGCAAGTATTAGCCCAGTGGCCCATTCTACCACATCTGTAGCAAGATTCTTCAGAATTTTTAGAAGAATTTTCTTCAACATCTTGTTTAGTGGGCTTGTTTTGTGGTTGATATTTATATTTTCGTGGATTATTATTTCTTTGACCACCACGGCCACGACCACGTCCTCGCCCATTACCATTACCATAAGGATGGTTTCTACCATAGTTATGGCTTTTGGCATGATGATGGTGATGGTTATTATAACCACGACCTTGCCCGCGTCCTTGTCCCTGTTTATAATTATTTGCAGTATTTGCTTCAGGGATTGCAAGTGTACCAGTAGGACGGGATTGCTGATTTTTCATTAATAGCTCATCATTTTGCTCTGCAACTAAGAGATATGAATTAAGTTCAGGATATGTTTTGAACTTTAGCATTCTCAAATTTCTTTGCACTGTGATGTTTGCAGCATTCATTGTGGAGAAAGTTTTCTCCATCATGTCTGCATCACTTATTTCATGTCCACAGAATTTAAGTTGTGAACATGTATTATACAGAGCTGAGCTATATTCATTTACTTTCTTAAAGTCTTGGAACCTTAATGTTCTCCATTGTTCCATAGCAGCTGGAAGTAAAATTTCTCTTTGATTATTGAATCTGCTTTTGAGACCTTCCCATAAAACATGGGGATCTTCTACAGTCACATAATTATTTTGTAAGCATTCATCAATATGTTGATGAATAAAGCAACATGCCGTTGCTTGTTCTTTTTCAGAACAAGTGTTGTTTTCATTTATGGCTTCAAGAATGCCCATTGATTTAAGATGCATTTTTACTTTTATAACCCATGGCATGTAGTTGTTTCCAGTTGATTCTAAAGGAGTAAATTTAAGCTTTTCCAGATTCGACATTTTCTATTAAAACAAACAACATGATAAATTATAGTCACTTTATATTCATAAGTATATAAACATTAAACATAAATTTAATATAACATAAATGATAAGTAGGTGACAGTGTCGACCATATGTAAGCAATCATTAATAAATGTTATATAACATAAATATAAATATTAGTAAACATAAATGATAATTAGGCGACAGTGTCGGCCATATAAATGTTAGATAATAGAAATATAAATGTTAGTAACATAAATGATAATTAGGCGACAGTGTCGGCCATATAAATGTTAGATAATTGAAATATAAATGTTAGTAACATAAATGATAATTAGACGACAGTGTCGACCATATATTATTCAGGTGGTATAACCGACCATATATCATTTAGGTGGCAGAGCCAACCATAATTAGTATTAAGATTATCGTGCTGATAACGTGTTATAATTCAGTAGGCTTATAACTACCTTTAGTGGTTTGATTCTTGATGTTATAATTCAGTAGGCTTATAACTACCTTTAGTGATTTGATTCTTGATTAAGAATACTAATAATGAAGTGTAAGAACAAAGATGATAATGGAGAGAAAGAAAGAAACACTTTGTAAGTGTGAGAAATGGTGCAAGTTTAATGCTTGCATTCATGGCTATTTATAGCAAAAATATCACAAGTTTAGGTAATACAATAATATTACTTTTGTGTATCAATAATTGACTATCCATTTATATATATATATATATTTATATATTATAACAGTGTTTTAGATAACGGATAAAAGTAAGATAATATCAGTGTTAAAATTGTGAGGAGGTTATCCTTTTTTTCTATTGAACACGTGTTTAGTCCCTAAAGACTTAAATCCCATTTGTTTCTTTGTCTAAATTTAATATAATACACACACATGTGCATACCTCTCAACACACCCTTATCCCTTCTTTTATATGTTTTTCTTTCTCTGCTTGACAACCGAACAAAACACCCTTTGCTCTCAATTCCCTAGATCTATTTTATTTATTGTTTGCTTATTATTATCAAGTTTTTTTTTTTTTTTTTTTTTTTTTTTTTTTTTTTGACTAAAATAACGATTACTATTAAAATTAGGTTATTTTCATCAATAAATGAAAGAATCTCAAAACCGATACATCCAATCCAAACAAACATAACGGCTCGCTAAAAGAAAACTTGCTAGAACAAAAACTTATGAACTAGATCTAGATACCTCTAACCGAGCCACAACTGAATCATAACGCCAAAGACAAACATGCACAACCAAACACATTTAGAAAGACAAAGGATAGGACTACGAAAAATAAGAACACAAGCAAAACACACATCCTACAATGAACACTACAAACCTAACCAAAGATGCCGAAATTAACCGGCATTAGAGACACCCTTTTGGTTCCTTTCATCTGGCCGCGAAGTCACCCCGTCAATCTTATCGATACGAACGCCTTTTCCGTTTCGATTCGGAAAAGAATAAGTCAAAAAGGTGGAGGATTTATCGCTAATAAGAACGCCCGACGATGGGGGAATCACCCCTTGATCCACCAAATCTTGAAAGAAACCTTTATCACTTGAAGCCGAAGAACCCGCCACAAGCGCGTCTCTTTCCCTGACAACATTCTTGGAAAACTTCACCTTCTGCTTGGCTTTTGAGGACCTTATAAACTTATTACCAACATCCATCTTATTCACATCATCACCGACAATAGATTCCTTAGGATTAATAACAGGAGGTGAAATAGAATTCACCCTAACCTCATCAGTAGCCAAACAACTTGTACCATTTAATTATTATCAAGTGTTAATGTTATTTAACTATTGTGAATTAAAAGAGATGGTGTGGTTCTGCGAATTAGCAAGGCTTCAACAAGGTAATTAAATGATTAATTCCTAGTTAATTTGAATGAGCTTTTTGTTTACCTTTTTGTTTGTATTTGTATAAAACTTGATTAACTACTTAAATCTTGACTTTAGTGTAAGGAAGGTATGTTGTGTTTTAATTTATATTTAACATCACAGGGGACCAATCGATGCTAGCATGCATCATCTCTTTTGTGTATGCATTTATTTTTAAAGTTAGAAACAAGATACAACCCTTAACTATTTCTTGTTCCTTTACTTGAAATTAATTAACAAAGTGTGGTGATTAATATTTCAATGCAAACCAGCAAAGTTAAGATGCAAGGTAATAGTGTCTTCAATTTTGGGTTAATATATCTTGTTGCTTCATGGTTTTATAAAGACTTTTATGAAGCTTAAACCTAATGCTTGAATTTTGTTATGTAGTGGTTACTTGATGCAAATCTATCTATATCTATATCTATATTCTATATTTATATATAATAACAAAGTCTAATTTAGCTAATCATTATCCAAAAAATTTAAATGGACTAAAAAGGACCCTTGGATTAAATACCATCTTTCAATAACAACCATTAGATTGTTTGATCACTCAACATTTGTCTCTCTCTCCCATTTCATTTGTTTGTTGACTAAACTACCCTCCTCTTAACAAACGGCGCCTAATGAAAATACGGGCTAGGTTGAACTTCAGCGATAGCTTCATAGATACCTTTGAATCAAACAACGAATGTTCAGAGGACGATCAGTAAAGCATCCGGATACTTCAACCGATTTGCGAGAATAATCAATTTTGTTGTATCTCACCAACCATCGGTAACTGTTAATCCATTCCATTTTGTACGTTTTGTTCAATTGTTTGGTTTTATCAAGATATGTATTCAATAATCGATGGTATTTCATTTGTTAATCGATAGTTAATTGTTTGTGAATGCATCTTATTTGTGTTTTGTTGTGAATTACAAATTTTAGGATTTGTGAAAACGTCGATAGGGTTTGTGAACACATCAGGTAATCAGTGTTTGCAAAATCAAGGTTAGTATCATCCAAAACCAAGGTTAGTATCATCCAATTAGGGTTCGCAAAATCAAAAGGTGAATTGAATCTTATCCTTCTTCACGCTTTGTTAAATTGTTTAATGTTATCAAAACTTTTGTTTAATAATTTTGAATCTTCATCAATCGATGATGTTCAACGAATTTATATAAAATTGATTTTATCATAATTACAAACTAATTTCATGATCGATTTCCATAAATTAGTAGATCAGGATCACGGGTAATGTATAATTGTCGCTTTCATCAATCCTGTTAGGGTTCTTATCAGGATTCTTATTGTATTTTAGTGTAGTTATATTTGGGTAAGTATTTTTATGAATATTTATGAATACAATTATATACATCATAAAGAAGATGTATATATGAATATATGATTTTAAAAATACAGTTATACTTATGATTTTTAAAAGGTAAGTATTTTTATGAATATATGTATATTCATACAGTTATATATGATTTCTTGCCCCACAATTTCTCTATACTTTACAAATCTGATAACAAATTTTTATTATTACAGATAAACATTACTCCGATGTTTGGTTGAGGCTATAAATGTGTTCTTTTGTGCCCGTATTTGATGTCTTAGTTTAGTTTCCGATGACTGGTCTTACTAATTACGATATCTGCAATTTCCATTATGAACTATGTAGGTTGTAATAGATGTTTCAGGAACCAATGATGGTGCTATGTTGTTGGGTACGTTAGTCAAACCTTCTAAAGAGAACAATGATGAAGTATTGTCATCGAAGGGGGGTGGAGTACATATTCGACTCCTCTTCAAGAGGTAACCATAAACCACGATCTGTTTTAGTTTAATAACGATGAATAACCCCTAATATGAAGATTGCGCTTATGTGAAAATATAAGGACGTCTACTGAACTGCTAAATTGGTTCGGTTATGTCAGATTTGGTTAAACCATGTAGACTATTTTCTCTTACTAAATTCACATTTGTAAACAATGCAGGCTCGTGGAAGAAATGATCTGTGGCGACCCGACAAAATCGTCATTTGACGGCGCCGCTAACTTAGGTCCCGTTACGTGGTCGTAGTCCCTATATGAGACTCGTTTGACCAAAATTATATCGCGTTCTTTTGAAACGAATCATGCTTGCAAAGTTAGTTTACAAAACCGTTCGACAACAATTTTAAGTTTGCAAAAGTATAAATTATAAATGAGATAACTTGCGACATAATTAGTTTAAAATCACGGTTGCTATAAATAGCGTAAGTATGTAAACGATAAGTTGAATCCAAAGGTGCTATCACTAGCGTATGTATGTATGTATGCTTGACTCCAAGCAAGTATGAGTGTACGCGGAAGCATGTATCAAATAGCCAAGTATGAACCTGAGAAACATATAGAAAACTGTCAACGAAAAATGTTGGTGAAATCATAGGTGTTTGTAAACGTTGTTTTTGAACCACAAGATTCAATATAAGATGATTATCAAAATTATTTGCATTCCAAAGTTGTTGTTTGTATCGCGGGCACCCAATTATCAAACTTAACTGTTTTGCACCCTTTGCGTAGTGTTAGAACATACACTAGACCCGAAAATATATTTCATCCGCTAACGGTAGCGAACCGTCCGAATGAGGCTCGTCAAGCCTGTAGTGACCCGAACTTTTCCATCTTTATATATATTAATTGAGATTGATATTTACATGATTAAATGTTTCCAACATGTTAAGCAATCAAACTTGTTAAGACTTGATTAATTGAAATATGTTTCATATAGACAATTGACCACCCAAGTTGACCGGTGATTCACGAACGTTAAAACTTGTAAAAACTATATGATGACATATATATGGATATATATATATAGTTAACATGATACTATGATAAGTAAACATATCATTAAGTATATTAATAATGAACTACATATGTAAAAACAAGACTACTAACTTAATGATTTTTAAACGAGACATATATGTAACGATTATCGTTGTAAAGACATTTAATGTATATATATCATATTAAGAGATATTCATACATGATAATATCATGATAATATAATAATTTAAAATCTCATTTGATATTATAAACATTGGGTTAACAACATTTAACAAGATCGTTAACCTAAAGGTTTCAAAACAACACTTACATGTAACGACTAACGATGACTTAACGACTCAGTTAAAATGTATATACATGTAGTGTTTTAATATGTATTTATACACTTTTGAAAGACTTCAATACACTTATCAAAATACTTCTACTTAACAAAAATGCTTACAATTACATCCTCGTTAAGTTTCATCAACAATTCTACTCGTATGCACCCGTATTCGTACTCGTACAATACACAGCTTTTAGATGTATGTACTATTGGTATATACACTCCAATGATCAGCTCTTAGCAGCCTATGTGAGTCACCTAAAACATGTGGGAACCATCATTTGGCAACTAGCATGAAATATCTCATAAAATTACAAAAATATGAGTAATCATTCATGACTTATTTACATGAAAACAAAATTACATATCCTTTATATCTAATCCATACACCAACGACCAAAAACACCTACAAACACTTTCATTCTTCAATTTTCTTCATCTAATTGATCTCTCTCAAGTTCTATCTTCAAGTTCTAAGTGTTCTTCATAAATTCCAAAAGTTCTAGCTTCATAAAATCAAGAATACTTTCAAGTTTGCTAGCTCACTTCCAATCTTGTAAGGTGATCATCCAACCTCAAGAAATCTTTGTTTCTTACAGTAGGTTATCATTCTAATACAAGGTAATAATCATATTCAAACTTTGGTTCAATTTCTATAACTATAACAATCTTATTTCAAGTGATGATCTTACCTGAACTTGTTTTCGTGTCATGATTCTGCTTCAAGAACTTCGAGCCATCCGAGGATCCATTGAAGCTAGATCCATTTTTCTCTTTTCCAGTAGGTTTATCCAAGGAACTTAAGGTAGTAATGATGTTCATAACATCATTCTATTCATACATATAAAGCTATCTTATTCGAAGGTTTAAACTTGTAATCACTAGAACATAGTTTAGTTAATTCTAAACTTGTTCGCACACAAAAGTTAATCCTTCTAACTTGAATTTTAAAATCAACTAAACACATGTTCTATATCTATATGATATGCTAACTTAATGATTTAAAACCTGGAAACACGAAAAACACCGTAAAACCGGATTTACGCCGTCGTAGTAACACCGCGGGCTGTTTTGGGTTAGTTAATTAAAAACTATGATAAACTTTGATTTAAAAGTTGTTATTCAGAGAAAATGATTTTTATTATGAACATGAAACTATATCCAAAAATTATGGTTAAACTCAAAGTGGAAGTATGTTTTCTAAAATGGTCATCTAGACGTCGTTCTTTCGACTGAAATGACTACCTTTACAAAAACGACTTGTAACTTATTTTTCCGACTATAAACCTATACTTTTTCTGTTTAGATTCATAAAATAGAGTTCAATATGAAACCATAGCAATTTGATTCACTCAAAACGGATTTAAAATGAAGAAGTTATGGGTAAAACAAGATTGGATAATTTTTCTCATTTTAGCTACGTGAAAATTGGTAACAAATCTATTCCAACCATAACTTAATCAACTTGTATTGTATATTATGTAATCTTGAGATACCATAGACACGTATACAATGTTTCGACCTATCATTTCGACACATCTATATATATTTCGGAACAACCATAGACACTCTATATGTGAATGTTGGAGTTAGCTATACAGGGTTGAGGTTGATTCCAAAATATATATAGTTTGAGTTGTGATCAATACTGAGATACGTATACACTGGGTCGTGGATTGATTCAAGATAATATTTATCGATTTATTTCTGTACATCTAACTGTGGACAACTAGTTGTAGGTTACTAACGAGGACAGCTGACTTAATAAACTTAAAACATCAAAATATATTAAAAGTGTTGTAAATATATTTTGAACATACTTTGATATATATGTATATATTGTTATAGGTTCGTGAATCAACCAGTGGCCAAGTCTTACTTCCCGACGAAGTAAAAATCTGTGAAAGTGAGTTATAGTCCCACTTTTAAAATCTAATATTTTTGGGATGAGAATACATGCAGGTTTTATAAATGATTTACAAAATAGACACAAGTACGTGAAACTACATTCTATGGTTGAATTATCGAAATCGAATATGCCCCTTTTTATTAAGTCTGGTAATCTAAGAATTAGGGAACAGACACCCTAATTGACGCGAATCCTAAAGATAGATCTATTGGGCCTAACAAACCCCATCCAAAGTACCGGATGCTTTAGTACTTCGAAATTTATATCATATCCGAAGGGTGTCCCGGAATGATGGGGATATTCTTATATATGCATCTTGTTAATGTCGGTTACCAGGTGTTCACCATATGAATGATTTTTATCTCTATGTATGGGATGTGTATTGAAATATGAAATCTTGTGGTCTATTGTTACGATTTGTTATATATAGGTTAAACCTATAACTCACCAACATTTTTGTTGACGTTTAAAGCATGTTTATTCTCAGGTGAATATTAAGAGCTTCCGCTGTTGCATACTAAAATAAGGACAAGATTTGGAGTCCATGTTTGTATAATATTGTGTAAAAACTGCATTCAAGAAACTGAGTTCGATGTAACATATTTGTATTGTAAACCATTATGTAATGGTCGTGTGTAAACAGGATATTTTAGATTATCATTATTTGATAATCTACGTAAAGTTTTTTAAACCTTTATTTATGAAATAAAGGTTATGGTTTGTTTTAAAAATGAATGCAGTCTTTGAAAAACGTCTCATATAGAGGTCAAAACCTCGCAACGAAATCAATTAATATGGAACGTTTTTAATCAATAAGAACGGGACATTTCAGTTGGTATCCGAGCGTTGGTCTTAGAGAACCAGAATTTTGCATTAGTGTGTCTTATCGAGTTTGTTAGGATGCATTAGTGAGTCTGGACTTCGACCGTGTTTACTTGAAAAATGATTGCTTAACAAATTTTGTTGGAAACTATATATTTTTAACATGTGAATATTATGTGATATATTAATCTCTTAACGCGTTTGATATTATGTGATAGATGTCTACCTCTAGAACAAGTCCCATTGACTCACCTAATAATAATGAAGAGTCAAATGTAAATTGGAATGATTCGTGGACTGATTCACAAGTTCCCGAAGAGGAACCGGAAGAAGAGTCGGAACCGGAAGAAGAATCGGAACCGGATGAAGAAATAGAACCGGTGGGGGAAATAATAAAACGGTTAAGTAAAAGAAAATCCTCAACCAACCGACCAAGGTTAATTATGGTCAATGGTGTTTCCGCCAAGGAAGCAAAATATTGGGAGGATTACCAATTCTCCGATGAATCGGATTCCGACGAGAATTCCGATGATGTTATAGAAATTACCCCAACTGAATTTAAAAAGGCAAAAGAAAATAATAAGGGAAAGGGCATAAAAATAGAGAAATCTAATTCCAACCCCGATGAACTTTATATGTATCGTCAACCCCCGAAGTCCTTAAGTTGTAACAATGACCCGGGAACCTCTAAACCACCAGGTTTTTCTAAACCAATGTGGATTACGACGGCTCGTATTAGGGGAACATCATATATCCCTAGAAACTTGGCAAAACGAACCAAAACCAAAGAAGAAGAAACAAGCGAGTCGGAATAAGATAGTTGTATTCGTGTGGTGTAATATATGTAATATAGTGTGCTTATGCTTTATGATATATGTAAAAATTGCTTGTATTAATAAGTATTTTTTTTATGAATCTAACTCTTGTCTATTTTACAGTATAAAAACACAAAATGGATAGACAACCCAATATTTTAAGAGACCTACCCGGAGACATGATTGATGAAATCTTGTCTAGAGTCGGTCAGAATTCTTCGGCACAACTATTTAAGGCGAGATCAGTTTGTAAGACATTCGAAGAACGTTCCAAGAATGCCTTGGTTTATAAAAGGCTTTCGTTCGAAAGATGGGGGATATCACATTGGGAAATCCATAAGTTACGATGTGTTTACTTTGACGCATATATTGCAGGGAACCCAAATGCTATTTGTGACGATCGCTCCAAATCCATATGGACGAACACGTCATTCATTGATTTCATTGCGAGGTATTTGACCTCTATATGATATGTTTTGTAAACATTGCATTCTTTTGAAAAGGCACACCATAAATGAATATTTAAATCAAAGGTTTTCGACATCTGATGATTTCTACATATAGACAATCACCGTATATAATAGTTTACAACATCATTTCTGTTGACAATGCAGTCAAAATAAGATACATGGTGATGATTTGGTAAATGCAACGTCTCCTTGAAAAATATGTCATGTAAGACTCCATGCACATAGCTTGTTTAACATCTAAGCAAACAGCGGAAGACTTCTAGGAAACCTGAGAATAAACATGCTAACAAGTGTCAACACAAAGGTTGGTGAGTTCATAGTTTTAATGTTGCTCATAATCTGTATATAAAGGTGGATCACAAGATTACAGTTGTTTCATCCGAAACGTTTATCAAAATATTCTACAAAATTGAGCACCCTGGTAACTAAACTTTAACGTATATATAATTTGTACCCTTTGTATAATCATCTTAATAATACACGCAAACCAACGTGTACGCTTCTCAAATAGCATACATCCGTTAAAAGGCTAGTGCTCTAGCTCGGACGGGGATATCAAGCCCTATGGATCCATATACTACTACTCGCGCCCACCAGTTCTTATAACTGGCAGTTACTAGTTACCAAAGCTAAGGAATTTTCGGTTCAAACTCAGTGTAGAATTTAGTATGTACTTGTATCCATTGCGTGTAAAATAAAGAGCATGTATTCTCAGCCCAAAAATATATTGCAAAAGCAATTAAAAAGGGATCAATGAAACTCACGCATATAAATATTGTATATCGGTTAATAAAGCATTTGCATGTATTCTCAGCCCAAAAATGTAGAGAGTAAAAGGGATCTTATGAAACTCACGCATATAAATATTGTATATCGGTTAATAAAGCATTTGCATGTATTCTCAGCCCAAAAATGTAGAGAGTAAAAGGGATCTTATGAAACTCACGCATATAAATATTGTATATCGGTTAATAAAGCATTTGCATGTATTCTCAGCCCAAAAATGTAGAGAGTAAAAGGGATCTTATGAAACTCACTGTTTAATATTGATATACAATATTGTAGAAAAGCACGTAGACGCATCGGAGATGATAAACACGAGGTTTGATTCACAAAAATACCCTCGAACATTACCCATAATTTCCTTGGCAATAACCCATATTTTCCATAGCTCTAGCTCGCTTGGAAACACGTTTTGAAAATTACTTGGACAGCACTCCGTCGTAATATTTTATGTACATTATTATTTTTGTATCGCAAAAATAATAACACTAATAATAAAAATAATAAGATTAATAATAATCTTATTAATAATAATAATAATAATAATAATAATAATAATAATAATAATAATAATAATAATAAATAATAATAATAATATTACGGAGTATATCTATATTTGTGTATGTGTGTGATTATCTCGAGCCAAAAACTGCAATTTATAGCAATCATACCTGAAAAAGTACCCCATGCGATCGCATGGGGTTTAGCCTCCTTGGCCATGCGATCGCATGGCTGGAGGATCCAGCTCATAAACCTTTGTCGACGTATTATATATATTAATATAATACGTAAATCGAATATTAAATTTTAAAAAGTCGTATTTATTAAATACTTCAGTGGTATTCTATGTAACTTATAATTAATAATTTCTATCATGTCGTTTTCATGTGAATAGTAAATGAATTAATTTAAATTCAACTATTTAAGCTACACGTTGTACGTTGTGCTTTACAAATTGTACATTATTAATTTAACTTCGTTTCTTAAAAAAAAAATACAAAAATTATATCATAAAAATAAAATGACTTAATACCTAAAAAATTTAATTTGAAATAGCTTCGTTTAATAGTAAATTTTTATTCATTTCGTATATAAATATTATTCGCATGATTCCGTATATATCGAAAACTCTTATATTTATTAAAATATGTATATAATACATGTTATAACGTTCGTGAATCGTTGTACAAATAGGATGGTCAACCGTTATATATAAAAAAAATCATTTTCAAAAGTTTTAAAACTTGTCAAAATTCATTGCTTATCATGTCAGAAACATTAAATCATAAAAAGATTAAGTTTAAATTTGGTCAGAAATTTCCGGGTCATCACAGTACCTACCCGTTAAAGAAATTTCGTCCCGAAATTTGAGTGAGGTCGTCATGGCTAACAATAAAAATGTTTTAATGACGAATATGAGTTGATAATAAAGTTTTATCTATGTTTGAATAATATGGATAAAATAATCCAATTACTCGAAGCGTATGAGAGAAGTTATCGTAATAGAATGAAATGGAGAATAGAGATTCGTCTTATCTCTTGACGTAGTAACGATTGATTTTCAGAATTTAAGGAATAGAAAATCTTCATAATCTAAATAAGATTTGATTCTTCGGAATTTGCAGAAATTAGGATTTTCTTTGATTAAATGTGTAATCTGCCACAATTGCTATGTCTGATATTTCGCTATAAATTGACCTCTTCCGTTTCATTATTTTCACCACTCCTATATCTTCTTCCTCATTTCATATATTCAAAAGATTGTGAAATGCTTCATCCAGTTCTGATTCTTGATATACTCCTAACTTTCATATCTGTCATTCTTCTTTTTCATCTACCGCCAGAGGAAGTTATTTTCTTCTACCATTACCTTGGGGTTATAGTGTTTTTCATTCTCCCGTGTCTTTATATTGCTATACGCATTGATATACACGGTTTGTAATTTCGGGATTGTTATCGGGCTTTATATTCTCCATTATATTTCGGAGCTTCATGCTTTCGTTTTCTCTTCCCGACCTTAAGTTAAGCGAATAATGGTCCAGAATTCGTAGCTATTCATTTCGGAATGAACATAGTTAATGTTCTAAGAAAGAAATTGTAATGGCACGATATTGATTTGTCAAATTATCAGAATATCTGGAAAAGACCGAATCATCAAGAAAAATATTTTCTTGATCTGTTTAGAGGTTAAATAGAATGAAAGAGTTATGTAACATGGTTCATGATGAGGGTATGATCTGAGAACCTTTATCACGTTCCATTAGAAACTTAGCATGACTTACTGTAATATAATCACGTTGATCAAGTGTCATTATATTATACTAACTCATGCTTCAGCTCCCAACACCACTTTCAAAATATTCATATTTTAAACTTGAAAGTTTCAGAATTTAGAAGCTAAAATAGTTTCTTTTATGATATAACACAGATATCGCAAGGAGAAAATTGATTTTCGATACGAATGATTATGAAATTATCTCCAGAAATATGGAGGATATTTATAATGAAAGATTCGATGATATCTTAGAATTTCTAATATCAGAGGATGATGAAGAATATTGTCCGCAAGGGTTTAGATTCGGAAGCAAGGTATTCGTTAATGGCTTCAGCAGATACTGAATCATTTGGATTCTTTGAAGGTAGATTTAGTCTTCGTGATTTGTCCACAGCCTCCTTCATGGTCTGCTCAATCCGTTTTTCAGTTCCAAACCTTCTCTTTTTCTCAGTTTTACCACCATACTATTATTTATCATCAAACTTTTGACTGTTAAAGTCGTTTACCATTTTTGCTGCTTCATCAGCATTGTTCCAATTTTAGAGAACTAGTTCATAGTTTGGGATGTTTTTCCGAAACTTCACCTTCGAAGTATGTAAGTCTAGAAGATAGTTGTTATCCATATATAACTGTTGTCGTATAAAATGCTGCAAGATTCAAAATACTGATTGCTAATTCCCGGTAGTTGGTATGGCAATTACCGTTATAAGATGTGGATGAGTACATGATAGGGTTTCAATGAGTATAAGGATTTTTCGGAAGGTCAAGGATCAATGAAGTTGTTGGTAAATTTACTGCTAATGTGGTGGAACATAAAAGGTTTCCCGGTAACAAAAACGTATATGTCAAGGTTACAATAAGGTTAATCTGAAAAGTCAAAGTTGACTGGTTGAAAGTGTGATAAAACTGGATACTTTTAAAAGGATGGCAAGATTATTTTCAGTAATAACAATGCTAAAGGATCTTTCACATTTTTGAAGTCAAAGTATAGATTTGAAAGATGTAGAGATCTAAGAATGATGTCACAGGTTCAGAGTTATGACTTAGATTCTGATCCGTCAATATCAGAATATGTAATTGAATTTGTATGAAAATGATTGTATATCGTTGTGAGCATTGTTAATAATTTTTGAATCAAAGTTGAAGAATGTACAGTGTAACATATTAATTGCGAACTTATATATTTCCCGGGTATTACCTACCCGTTAAAGATTTCACAATTAATACTTTGTACAAAAGAATTTTTATTACCGTCTTTATGAAAATATATGTATGTATATTTTCTTCAGATGTAACACAGATTTAATGAGTTAATATCATATTAAGCTCATTTAATTTTTTTTTTGTTGGATTAGAAATGAATAATCTCTAAAACATTAAAGATTTCATAATCTTCGTGGAGTATTTTACTAATGTAATCAATACTTCGTTATTCAGTTTTATTGATATTTCCTCAGTGAATCATGTTGGTGCTTATGGAACTCTTGCTAACTTCGCAAGGTAAAAATGATGTTTTCTGGGAAGTTTCGAGTATATCGAAAATGAAAATGTAAAATCAATTATGTATTTGAATAATAAACTTGGTTTATTATGAAATGGAATTCATTAAGTTGAAACAAAGATTGTAGTTAACAATGGTTAAGTTGTTAAGGAAGGATGTACATCATTGCATATTAGTAATATGAACTAACCGAGTAGTACCTACCAGTTAAGATTCACACGTAATAGCTTAGTACGAAAAGATTTATTTTGATTTCAAAATTCATATATATTAAATATACATAAAATTTCTTCAGGAGAAATGAGTTAAAACTTCATCGGTTATTGTTGCTGGTATTTCTTGGTAACTACGGTGTGTATGACGTTGATGCTCGTGGAACAGATTGTGAAGTTGAGGTTTGCGATGCGGATGTTGTTGGTGGTGGTAATGGTACTGTTGGTGTTGTTGTCGGTGGTACTGTTCCAGTGATGCTGCTGGTGTTTGTAACCTTTGCACCATATTCTCCAAAGCCACTACCCGAGCACGAAGCTCGTTGACTTCTTCTACTACACCGGGATGATTGGCGGTTCGGACGAGCGGATGAATAAGATCCAGAATTTGAGATAGTATATTATCGTGACGAGATACTCTGGAAATGAGAGAGAAAATGGTGTCTCGAACAGGTTCGCCAGTAAGTGCTTCAGGTTCTTCGCCAAGAGGGCAATGTGGTGGGTGAAAGGGATCACCTTCTTCTTGTCTCCAATAATTAAGTAGGCTACGAACCCATCCCCAATTCATCCAGAATAGATGATGGCTAATTGGTTGATCCATTCCGGTTACACTGTCTTCGGAATTCAGGTGAATATCCATATCGGAATAGCTGTCAGAGTTTGAACTAGATACGGGATCCATCTTGTATAAATAGGGAGATGATTTTTGATATGAATTAGATTATAGAATTTAGTTTGGTATTCTTCAATACATAATTTACATATATAATACCAAATTCCATAAATCACGGAGAAATTTTCGGAAGATATCAGGAAAAGTTTACAGTAACAGATACGCTAAGATATGAATTTTTGTCTATACACTATTTATGCAATAAATGCAGGAAAACGTGTCTAGACTTAAGAATGATAAGCATGTAATTTTCGACAAGAAATGATAAGCAAAACTTTTAACTTGCAGACACGGTCGAAGTCCAGACTTACTAATGCATCTTAACAACTATCAGTTAGACACATTCATGCAAGACCTGATTCGCTAGGACCAACGCTCTGATACCAACTATGACGATCGCTCCAAATCCATATGGACGAACACGTCATTCATTGATTTCATTGCGAGGTATTTGACCTCTATATGATACGTTTTGTAAACATTGCATTCTTTTGAAAAGGCACACCATAAATGAATATTTAAATCAAAGGTTTTCGACATCTGATGATTTCTACATATAGACAATCACCGTATATAATAGTTTACAACATCATTTCTGTTGACAATGCAGTCAAAATAAGATACATGGTGATGATTTGGTAAATGCAACGTCTCCTTGAAAAATATGTCATGTAAGACTCCATGCACATAGCTTGTTTAACATCTAAGCAAACAGCGGAAGACTTCTAGGAAACCTGAGAATAAACATGCTAACAAGTGTCAACACAAAGGTTGGTGAGTTCATAGTTTTAATGTTGCTCATAATCTGTATATAAAGGTGGATCACAAGATTACAGTTGTTTCATCCGAAACGTTTATCAAAATATTCTACGAAATTGAGCACCCTGGTAACTAAACTTTAACGTATATATAATTTGTACCCTTTGTATAATCATCTTAATAATACACGCAAACCAACGTGTACGCTTCTCAAATAGCATACATCCGTTAAAAGGCTAGTGCTCTAGCTCGGACGGGGATATCAAGCCCTATGGATCCATATACTACTACTCGAGCCCACCAGTTCTTATAACTGGCAGTTACTAGTTACCAAAGCTAAGGGATTTTCGGTTCAAACTCAGTGTAGAATTTAGTATGTACTTGTATCCATTGCGTGTAAAATAAAGAGCATGTATTCTCAGCCCAAAAATATATTGCAAAAGCAATTAAAAAGGGATCAATGAAACTCACACATATAAATATTGTATATCGGTTAATAAAGCATTTGCATGTATTCTCAGCCCAAAAATGTAGAGAGTAAAAGGGATCTTATGAAACTCACGCATATAAATATTGTATATCGGTTAATAAAGCATTTGCATGTATTCTCAGCCCAAAAATGTAGAGAGTAAAAGGGATCTTATGAAACTCACTGTTTAATATTGATATACAATATTGTAGAAAAGCACGTAGACGCATCGGAGATGATAAACACGAGGTTTGATTCACAAAAATACCCTCGAACATTACCCATAATTTCCTTGGCAATAACCCATATTTTCCTTAGCTCTAGCTCGCTTGGAAACACGTTTTGAAAATTACTTGGACAGCACTCCGTCGTAATATTTTATGTACATTATTATTTTTGTATCGCAAAAATAATAACACTAATAATAAAAATAATAAGATTAATAATAATCTTATTAATAATAATAATAATAATAATAATAATAATAATAATAATAATAATAATAAATAATAATATTACGGAGTATATCTATATTTGTGTATGTGTGTGATTATCTCGAGCCAAAAACTGCAATTTATAGCAATCATACCTGAAAAAGTACCCCATGCGATCGCATTGAAATGTCCCGTTCTTATTGATTAAAAACGTTCCATATTAATTGATTTCGTTGCGAGGTTTTGACCTCTATATGAGACGTTTTTCAAAGACTGCATTCATTTTAAAACAAACCATAACCTTTATTTCATCAATAAAGGTTTAAAAAGCTTTACGTAGATTATCAAATAATGATAATCTAAAATATCCTGTTTACACACGACCATTACATAATGGTTTACAATACAAATATGTTACAACAAAATAAGTTTCTTGAATGCAGTTTTTACACAATATCATACAAGCATGGACTCCAAATCTCGTCCTTATTTAAGTATGCGATAGCGGAAGCTCTTAATAATCACCTGAGAATAAACATGCTTAAAACGTCAACAAAAATGTTGGTGAGTTATAGGTTTAACCTATATATATCAAATCATAATAATAGACCATAAGATTTCATATTTCAATACACATCCCATACATAGAGATAAAAATCATTCATATGGTGAACACCTGGTAACCGACATTAACAAGATGCATATATAAGAATATCCCCATCATTCCGGGACACCCTTCGGATATGATATAAATTTCGAAGTACTAAAGCATCCGGTACTTTGGATGGGGCTTGTTGGGCCCGATAGATCTATCTTTAGGATTCGCGTCAATTAGGGTGTCTGTTCCCTAATTCTTAGATTACCAGACTTAATAAAAAGGGGCATATTCGATTTTGATAATTCAACCATAGAATGTAGTTTCACGTACTTGTGTCTATTTTGTAAATCATTTATAAAACCTGCATGTATTCTCATCCCAAAAATATTAGATTTTAAAAGTGGGACTATAACTCACTTTCACAGATTTTTTACTTCATCGGGAAGTAAGACTTGGCCACTGGTTGATTCACGAACCTATAACAATATATACATATATATCAAAGTATGTTCAAAATATATTTACAACACTTTTAATATATTTTGATGTTTTAAGTTTATTAAGTCAGCTGTCCTCGTTAGTAACCTACAACTAGTTGTCTACAGTTAGATGTACAGAAATAAATCGATAAATATTATCTTGAATCAATCCACGACCCAGTGTATACGTATCTCAGTATTGATCACAACTCAAACTATATATATTTTGGAATCAACCTCAACCCTGTATAGCTAACTCCAACATTCACATATAGAGTGTCTATGGTTGTTCCGAAACATATATAGATGTGTCGACATGATAGGTCGAAACATTGTATACGTGTCTATGGTATCTCAAGATTACATAATATACAATACAAGTTGATTAAGTTATGGTTGGAATAGATTTGTTACCAATTTTCACGTAGCTAAAATGAGAAAAATTATCCAATCTTGTTTTACCCATAACTTCTTCATTTTAAATCCGTTTTGAGTGAATCAAATTGCTATGGTTTCATATTGAACTCTATTTTATGAATCTAAACAGAAAAAGTATAGGTTTATAGTCAGAAAAATAAGTTACAAGTCGTTTTTGTAAAGGTAGTCATTTCAGTCGAAAGAACGACGTCTAGATGACCATTTTAGAAAAAACATACTTCCACTTTGAGTTTAACCATAATTTTTGAATATAGTTTCATGTTCATAATAACAATCATTTTCTCAGAATAACAACTTTTAAATCAAAGTTTATCATAGTTTTTAATTAACTAACCCAAAACAGCCCGCGGTGTTACTACGACGGCGTAAATCCGGTTTTACGGTGTTTTTCGTGTTTCCAGGTTTTAAATCATTAAGTTAGCATATCATATAGATATAGAACATGTGTTTAGTTGATTTTAAAAGTCAAGTTAGAAGGATTAACTTTTGTTTGCGAACAAGTTTAGAATTAACTAAACTATGTTCTAGTGATTACAAGTTTAAACCTTCGAATAAGATAGCTTTATATGTATGAATCGAATGATGTTATGAACATCATTACTACCTTAAGTTCCTTGGATAAACCTACTGGAAAAGAGAAAAATGGATCTAGCTTCAATGGATCCTTGGATGGCTCGAAGTTCTTGAAGCAGAATCATGACACGAAAACAAGTTCAAGTAAGATCATCACTTGAAATAAGATTGTTATAGTTATAGAAATTGAACCAAAGTTTGAATATGATTATTACCTTGTATTAGAATGATAACCTACTGTAAGAAACAAAGATTTCTTGAGGTTGGATGATCACCTTACAAGATTGGAAGTGAGCTAGCAAACTTGAAAGTATTCTTGATTTTAAGTAACTAGAACTTGTAGAATATATGAAGAACACTTAGAACTTGAAGATAGAACTTGAGAGAGATCAATTAGATGAATAAAATTGAAGAATGAAAGTGTTTGTAGGTGTTTTTGGTCGTTGGTGTATGGATTAGATATAAAGGATATGTAATTTTGTTTTCATGTAAATAAGTCATGAATGATTACTCATATTTTTGTAATTTTATGAGATATTTCATGCTAGTTGCCAAATGATGGTTCCCACATGTGTTAGGTGACTCACATGGGCTGCTAAGAGCTGATCATTTGAGTGTGTATACCAATAGTACATACATCTAAAAGCTGTGTATTGTACGAGTACGAATACGGGTGCATACGAGTAGAATTGTTGATGAAACTGAACGAGGATGTAATTGTAAGCATTTTTGTTAAGTAGAAGTATTTTGATAAGTGTATTGAAGTCTTCCAAAAGTGTATAAATACATATTAAAATACTACATGTATATACATTTTAACTGATTCGTTAAGTCATCGTTAGTCGTTACATGTAAGTGTTGTTTTGAAACCTTTAGGTTAACGATCTTGTTAAATGTTGTTAACCCAATGTTTATAATATCAAATGAGATTTTAAATTATTATATTATCATGATATTATCATGTATGAATATCTCTTAATATGATATATATACATTAAACGTCTTTACAACGATAATCGTTACATATATGTCTCGTTTAAAAATCATTAAGTTAGTAGTCTTGTTTTTACATATGTAGTTCATTGTTAATATACTTAATGATATGTTTACTTATCATAGTATCATGTTAACTATATATGTATCCATATATATGTCATCATATAGTTTTTACAAGTTTTAACGTTCGTGAATCACCGGTCAACTTGGGTGGTCAATTGTCTATATGAAACATATTTCAATTAATCAAGTCTTAACAAGTTTGATTGCTTAACATGTTGGAAACATTTAATCATGTAAATATCAATCTCAATTAATATATATAAACATGGAAAAGTTCGGGTCACTACACGCATGGGGTTTAGCCTCCTTGGCCATGCGATCGCATGGCTGGAGGATCCAGCTCATAAACCTTTGTCTCGTTGTTTGTCGACGTATTATATATATTAATATAATACGTAAATCGAATATTAAATTTTAAAAAGTCGTATTTATTAAATACTTCAGGGGTATTCTATGTAACTTATAATTAATAATTTCTATCATGTCGTTTTCATGTGAATAGTAAATGAATTAATTTAAATTCAACTATTTAAGCTACACGTTGTACGTTGTGCTTTACAAATTGTACATTATTAATTTAACTTCGTTTCTTAAAAAAAAAATACAAAAATTATATCATAAAAATAAAATGACTTAATACGTAAAAAATTTAATTTGAAATAGCATCGTTTAATAGTAAATTTTTAATCATTTCGTATATAAATATTATTCGCATGATTCCGTATATATCGAAAACTCTTATATTTATTAAAATATGTATATAATACATGTTATAACGTTCGTGAATCGTTGTACAAACAGGATGGTCAACCGTTATATATAAAAAAAATCATTTTCAAAAGTTTTAAAACTTGTCAAAATTCATTGCTTATCATGTCGGAAACATTAAATCATAAAAAGATTAAGTTTAAATTTGGTCAGAAATTTCCGGGTCATCACACTATTTTACGCAATGGGTTAAGAAATTATTTTGACTCAATATATCCGAATATTGGACTTCGTGATTTAGAAAAAGTGGCTAACATGCAACATAAAGAAGCATGTTATGCTTATGGATTAGTAATGTTCGCTTCTCACCAAAGTGAGAACAAGAACATCGGGCTACAACTATTAAACAAAACGTTCCCACAAGTGACGGAGTCGGTAATTGGGGTAAGAAATGATTTTTTTAGATTGTTACGGGATTGTTGGACATTACGTAACCCTCGCCCCTTTGACGACGTTACAACACGCTGTCTTATCAACGGCCATAACGGTTATGTTCCACAAGACCAAGGATGGGAAGTAATCCTAGTAAAACCAGAATGCATGACTTTTTTCTGGACGTATGAATTACGTGTCTTTATTGCCTTTGCTGAACGACTTGTGTACTAGCTAGAATTATCTTCACAACCATCTTGTATCAAATTTATTGTGTGCTATATTTCATGCTATATGTAAAATAAGCGGTATTGTAAGTTTGTAAAATATTGTGTAAAAGTTTGAACGCGAAATATTATTATAATTAGTTTTTCATATAGAATTGTAGTAGTTGAATTGTATATTAGCTACTAAGTATGAACTTAACGGGTAGGTACTACCCGAATTTAAACTTATAAAACGCTAATATGAAGAAAAAGCTTTTATAAATGAGTTCATATTATGCTACGAAATACTATTAACTACTCTTAATATTCTGTATGATTAACTTGTTCCATTTGACTATTTTGAAGGAAATGGCACCGACTACTCGACACACCGTGAATATGAATGAAGAGGAATTCCGTACTTTTCTAGCTTCAAACATAGCCGCAGTACAGGTTGTGCTACATACCAACAATAACCTTGGATCTAGCAGTACAGAAAATCATGTAGGATGCACCTACAAAGAATTTACTGCCTGCAAACCTTTGGAATTTGATGGAACCGAAGGACCGATCGGATTGAAACGGTGAACCTTCTCGGTCGAATCGGTGTTTGCCATAAGTAAGTGTACTGAAGAGGACAAAGTGAAGTACGCTACGCATACCTTCACAGGTTCTGCGTTAACATGGTGGAATACCTATCTAGAGCAAGTGGGACAAGACGATGCGTACGCACTACCGTGGTCAGCATTCAAGCACTTGATGAACGAGAAGTACCGTCCCAGAACCGAGGTCAATAAGCTCAAGACAGAACTTAGAGGGTTACGAACCCAAGGATTTGATATTACCACGTACGAAAGACGATTCACAGAATTGTACCTATTGTGTCCGGGAGCATTCGAAGATGAGGAAGAGAAGATCGACGCGTTTGTGAAAGGATTACCGGAAAGAATCCAAGAAGATATAAGTTCACACGAGCCCGCCTCCATACAACAGGCATGTAGAATGGCTCACAAACTCGTGAACCAGATTGAAGAAAGAATTAAAGAACAGACTGCTGAAGAGGCCAATGTGAAGCAAGTCAAAAGAAAGTGGGAGGAAAACGGTGATAAGAATCACCAATACAACAACAACAGCAATTACAACAATAATCGCAACAATTATCCCAATAATCGCAACATCAATCGCAACTACAACAAACAGCCCAACAACAACAACAACAACAGCAACTACAACAATCATCCCAACAACAATAATAACCGCAACAACAACAACAATCAGAAGCAGCTATGCCAAAGGTGTGAAAAGAATCACTCGGGGTTCTGCACCAAATTTTGCAACAAGTGTAAAAGAAATGGTCATAGCGCGGCGAAGTGTGAGGTCTACGGACCAGGGGTTAATAGAACGAAAGGAACAAATGGTGTCGGAACGAGTAATGGCGGAGCAAGTAGTGTCGGAGCAAGTTATGCCAATGTAGTTTGTTATAAATGTGGAAAACCGGGCCACATTATTAGAAATTGCCCGAACCAGGAGAACACGAATGGACAAGGCCGTGGAAGAGTTTTCAATATTAATGCGGCAGAGGCACAGGAAGACCCGGAGCTTGTTACGGGTACGTTTCTTATTGACAATAAATCTGCTTACGTTTTATTTGATTCGGATGCGGATAGAAGCTATATGAGTAGAGATTTTTGTGCTAAATTAAGTTGTCCATTGACGCCTTTGGATAGTAAATTTTTACTCGAATTAGCAAATGGTAAATTAATTTCAGCAGATAATATATGTCGGAATCGAGAAATTAAACTGGTTAGCGAAACATTTAAGATTGATTTGATACCAGTAGAGTTAGGGAGTTTTGATGTGATAATCGGTATGGACTGGTTGAAAGAAGTGAAAGCAGAGATCGTTTGTTACAAAAATGCAATTCGCATTATACGAGAAAAAGGAAAACCCTTAATGGTGTACGGAGAAAAGGGCAACACGAAGCTACATCTTATTAGTAATTTGAAGGCACAAAAACTAATAAGAAAAGGTTGCTATGCTGTTCTAGCACACGTCGAGAAAGTACAAACTGAAGAAAAGAGCATCAATGATGTTCCCATTGCAAAAGAATTTCCCGATGTATTTCCGAAAGAATTACCGGGATTACCCCCACATCGATCCGTTGAATTTCAAATAGATCTTGTACCAGGAGCTGCACCAATAGCTCGTGCTCCTTACAGACTCGCACCCAGCGAGATGAAAGAACTGCAAAGCCAATTACAAGAACTTTTAGAGCGTGGTTTCATTCGACCAAGCACATCACCGTGGGGAGCTCCTGTTTTGTTTGTCAAGAAGAAAGATGGTACATTCAGGTTGTGTATCGACTACCGAGAGTTGAACAAACTTACCATCAAGAACCGCTACCCACTACCGAGAATCGACGACTTATTTGATCAACTACAAGGCTCGTCTGTTTATTCAAAGATTGACTTACGTTACGGGTATCATCAAATGCGGGTGAAAGAAGATGATATTCCAAAGACTGCTTTCAGAACACGTTACGGTCATTACGAGTTTATGGTCATGCCGTTTGGTTTAACTAATGCACCAGCTGTGTTCATGGACCTTATGAACCGAGTGTGTGGACCATACCTTGACAAGTTTGTCATTGTTTTCATTGATGACATACTTATTTACTCAAAGAATGACCAAGAACACGGTGAACATTTGAGAAAGGTGTTAGAAGTATTGAGGAAGGAAGAATTGTACGCTAAGTTTTCAAAGTGTGCATTTTGGTTGGAAGAAGTTCAATTCCTCGGTCACATAGTGAACAAAGAAGGTATTAAGGTGGATCCGGCAAAGATAGAAACTGTTGAAAAGTGGGAAACCCCGAAAACTCCGAAACACATACGCCAGTTTTTAGGACTAGCTGGTTACTACAGAAGGTTCATCCAAGACTTTTCCAGAATAGCAAAACCCTTGACTGCATTAACGCATAAAGGGAAGAAATTTGAATGGAATTATGAATAAGAGAAAGCGTTTCAGTTATTGAAGAAAAAGCTAACTACGGCACCTATATTGTCATTGCCTGAAGGGAATGATGATTTTGTGATTTATTGTGATGCATCAAAGCAAGGTCTCGGTTGTGTATTAATGCAACGAACGAAGGTGATTGCTTATGCGTCTAGACAATTGAAGATTCACGAACAAAATTATACGACGCATGATTTGGAATTAGGCGCGGTTGTTTTTGCATTAAAGACTTGGAGGCACTACTTATATGGGGTCAAAAGTATTATATATACCGACCACAAAAGTCTTCAACACATATTTAATCAGAAACAACTGAATATGAGGCAGCGTAGGTGGATTGAATTATTAAATGATTATGAATTTGAGATTCGTTACCACCCGGGGAAGGCAAATGTGGTAGCTGATGCCTTGAGCAGGAAGGACAGAGAACCCATTCGAGTAAAATCTATGAATATAATGATTCATAATAACATTACTACTCAAATAAAGGAGGCGCAACAAGGAGTTTTAAAAGAGGGAAATTTAAAGGATGAAATACCCAAAGGATCGGAGAAGCATCTTAATATTCGGGAAGACGGAACCCAGTATAGGGCTGAAAGGATTTGGGTACCAAAATTTGGAGATATGAGAGAAATGGTACTTAGAGAAGCTCATAAAACCAGATACTCAATACATCCTGGAACGGGGAAGATGTACAAGGATCTCAAGAAACATTTTTGGTGGCCGGGTATGAAAGCCGATGTTGCTAAATACGTAGGAGAATGATTGACGTGTTCTAAGGTCAAAGCTGAGCATCAGAAACCATCAGGTCTACTTCAACAACCCGAAATCCCGGAATGGAAATGGGAAAACATTACCATGGATTTCATCACTAAATTGCCAAGGACTGCAAGTGGTTTTGATACTATTTGGGTAATAGTTGCTCGTCTCACCAAATCAGCACACTTCCTGCCAATAAGAGAAGATGACAAGATGGAGAAGTTAGCATGACTGTATTTGAAGGAAGTCGTCTCCAGACATGGAATACCAATCTCTATTATCTCTGATAGGGATGGCAGATTTATTTCAAGATTCTGGCAGACATTACAGCAAGCATTAGGAACTCGTCTAGACATGAGTACTGCCTATCATCCACAAACTGATGGGCAAAGCGAAAGGACGATACAAACACTTGAAGACATGCTACGAGCATGTGTTATTGATTTCGGAAACAGTTGGGATCGACATCTACCGTTAGCAGAATTTTCCTACAACAACAGCTACCATTCAAGCATTGAGATGGCGCCGTTTGAAGCACTTTATGGTAGAAAGTGCAGGTCTCCGATTTGTTGGAGTGAAGTGGGGGATAGATAGATTACGGGTCCGGAGATTATACAAGAAACTACCGAGAAGATCATCCAAATTCAACAACGGTTGAAAACCGCCCAAAGTCGACAAAAGAGCTACGCTGACATTAAAAGAAAAGATATAGAATTTGAAATTGGAGAGATGGTCATGCTTAAAGTTGCACCATGGAAAGGCGTTGTTCGATTTGGTAAACGAGGGAAATTAAATCCAAGGTATATTGGACCATTCAAGATTATTGATCGTGTCGGACCAGTAGCTTACCGACTAGAGTTACCTCAACAACTCGCGGCTGTACATAACACTTTCCACGTCTCGAATTTGAAGAAATGTTTTTCTAAAGAAGATCTCACTATTCCGTTAGATGAAATCCAAATCAACGAAAAACTTCAATTCATCGAAGAACCCGTCGAAATAATGGATCGTAAGGTTAAAAGACTTAAGCAAAACAAGATACCAATTGTTAAGGTTCGATGGAATGCTCGTAGAGGACCCGAGTTCACCTGGGAGCGTGAAGATCAGATGAAGAAGAAATACCCGCATCTATTTCCAGAAGATTCGTCAACACCTTCAACAGCTTAAAATTTCGGGACGAAATTTATTTAACGGGTAGGTACTGTAGTGACCCGAACTTTTCCATGTTTATATATATTAATTGAGATTGATATTTACATGATTAAATGTTTCCAACATGTTAAGCAATCAAACTTGTTAAGACTTGATTAATTGAAATATGTTTCATATAGACAATTGACCACCCAAGTTGACCGGTGATTCACGAACGTTAAAACTTGTAAAAACTATATGATGACATATATATGGATATATATATATATATATAGTTAACATGATACTATGATAAGTAAACATATCATTAAGTATATTAATAATGAACTACATATGTAAAAACAAGACTACTAACTTAATGATTTTTAAACGAGACATATATGTAACGATTATCGTTGTAAAGACATTTAATGTATATATATATCATATTAAGAGATATTCATACATGATAATATCATGATAATATAATAATTTAAAATCTCATTTGATATTATAAACATTGGGTTAACAACATTTAACAAGATCGTTAACCTAAAGGTTTCAAAACAACACTTACATGTAACGACTAACGATGACTTAACGACTCAGTTAAAATGTATATACATGTAGTGTTTTAATATGTATTTATACACTTTTGAAAGACTTCAATACACTTATCAAAATACTTCTACTTAACAAAAATGCTTACAATTACATCCTCGTTCAGTTTCATCAACAATTCTACTCGTATGCACCCGTATTCGTACTCGTACAATACACAGCTTTTAGATGTATGTACTATTGGTATATACACTCCAATGATTAGCTCTTAGCAGCCCATGTGAGTCACCTAACACATGTGGGAACCATCATTTGGCAACTAGCATGAAATATCTCATAAAATTACAAAAATATGAGTAATCATTCATGACTTATTTACATGAAAACAAAATTACATATCCTTTATATCTAATCCATACACCAACGACCAAAAACACCTACAAACACTTTCATTCTTCAATTTTCTTCATCTAATTGATCTCTCTCAAGTTCTATCTTCAAGTTCTAAGTGTACTTCATAAATTCCAAAAGTTCTAGTTTCATAAAATCAAGAATACTTTCAAGTTTGCTAGCTCAATTCCAATCTTGTAAGGTGATCATCCAACCTCAAGAAATCTTTGTTTCTTACAGTAGGTTATCATTCTAATACAAAGTAATAATCATATTCAAACTTTGTTTCAATTTCTATAACTATAACAATCTTATTTCAAGTGATGATCTTACTTGAACTTGTTTTCGTGTCATGATTCTGCTTCAAGAACTTCGAGCCATCCGAGGATCCATTGAAGCTAGATCCATTTTTCTCTTTTCCAGTAGGTTTATCCAAGGAACTTAAGGTAGTAATGATGTTCATAACATCATTCGATTCATACATATAAAGCTATCTTATTCGAAGGTTTAAACTTGTAATCACTAGAACATAGTTTAGTTAATTCTAAACTTGTTCGCAAACAAAAGTTAATCCTTCTAACTTGACTTTTAAAATCAACTAAACACATGTTCTACATCTATATGATATGCTAACTTAATGATTTAAAACCTGGAAACACGAAAAACACCGTAAAACCGGATTTACGCCGTCGTAGTAACACCGCGGGCTGTTTTGGGTTAGTTAATTAAAAACTATGATAAACTTTGATTTAAAAGTTGTTATTCAGAGAAAATGATTTTTATTATGAACATGAAACTATATCCAAAAATTATGGTTAAACTCAAAGTGGAAGTATGTTTTCTAAAATGGTCATCTAGACGTCGTTCTTTCGACTGAAATGACTACCTTTACAAAAACGACTTGTAACTTATTTTTCCGACTATAAACCTATACTTTTTCTGTTTAGATTCATAAAATAGAGTTCAATATGAAACCATAGCAATTTGATTCACTCAAAACGGATTTAAAATGAAGAAGTTATGGGTAAAACAAGATTGGATAATTTTTCTCATTTTAGCTACGTGAAAATTGGTAACAAATCTATTCCAACCATAACTTAATCAACTTGTATTGTATATTATGTAATCTTGAGATACCATAGACACGTATACAATGTTTCGACCTATCATGTCGACACATCTATATATATTTCGGAACAACCATAGACACTCTATATGTGAATGTTGGAGTTAGCTATACAGGGTTGAGGTTGATTCCAAAATATATATAGTTTGAGTTGTGATCAATACTGAGATACGTATACACTGGGTCGTGGATTGATTCAAGATAATATTTATCGATTTATTTCTGTACATCTAACTGTGGACAACTAGTTGTAGGTTACTAACGAGGACAACTGACTTAATAAACTTAAAACATCAAAATATATTAAAAGTGTTGTAAATATATTTTGAACATACTTTGATATATATGTATATATTGTTATAGGTTCGTGAATCAACCAGTGGCCAAGTCTTACTTCCCGACGAAGTAAAAATCTGTGAAAGTGAGTTATAGTCCCACTTTTAAAATCTAATATTTTTGGGATGAGAATACATGCAGGTTTTATAAATGATTTACAAAATAGACACAAGTACGTGAAACTACATTCTATGGTTGAATTATCGAAATCGAATATGCCCCTTTTTATTAAGTCTGGTAATCTAAGAATTAGGGAACAGACACCCTAATTGACGCGAATCCTAAAGATAGATCTATTGGGCCTAACAAACCCCATCCAAAGTACCGGATGCTTTAGTACTTCAAAATTTATATCATATCCGAAGGGTGTCCCGGAATGATGGGGATATTCTTATATATGCATCTTGTTAATGTCGGTTACCAGGTGTTCACCATATGAATGATTTTTATCTCTATGTATGGGATGTGTATTGAAATATGAAATCTTGTGGTCTATTGTTACGATTTGATATATATAGGTTAAACCTATAACTCACCAACATTTTTGTTGACGTTTAAAGCATGTTTATTCTCAGATGAATATTAAGAGCTTCCGCTGTTGCATACTAAAATAAGGACAAGATTTGGAGTCCATGTTTGTATAATATTGTGTAAAAACTGCATTCAAGAAACTGAGTTCGATGTAACATATTTGTATTGTAAACCATTATGTAATGGTCGTGTATAAACAGGATATTTTAGATTATCATTATTTGATAATCTACGTAAAGTTTTTTAAACCTTTATTTATGAAATAAAGGTTATGGTTTGTTTTAAAAATGAATGCAGTCTTTGAAAAACGTCTCATATAGAGGTCAAAACCTCGCAACGAAATCAATTAATATGGAACGTTTTTAATCAATAAGAACGGGACATTTCAAAGCCCATGTGATCACATAATATAAGTTCACGTTTACACCCTGCAAGTTTAACTAATGATAATTGAATTGAGGCTTTTTGTTCAAACCCGTACGTGGAATGTTCGTTTTCGTACTTGTGTTCAAAGTGTAAAAGTATGTAGTATAAAACCGTATATGTTTCTCATCCCATGATTTAAAAGTATAAAAGTTGTTGAAAGATGGGACTATGATCTCACCTCGAGTGCACGAGTATAAAAGTACTTCACAAAGTAAACGTGTGCATGATTGTTGCTTAGCCTTAACCTAAACAAGTAAGTTGTATCAATTAACCGGTTACGACACAAGGTCGGGCGAAATGTGTTCAATTAGTCCTATGGCTCGTTACGACTCGATTAAATATAGCATGTGAATCACGTTGTCAAGTTTCATGCAAGAATCAAGTATAAAATAAGATTTGAACGATTGCATAAGTGTTTGGTTAAGTTTTACTAAAAGTCAAACTCGGTCAAGTCAAAGTCAACGAAAAAGTCAACACATTCAGGTCGGGTCCCGAACTATTTTTCTGAGGTTTTTAATCATATATAAGCATGTTAGAACAAGTTAGATGTGAATTGGAGGTCCGTAGCATGCCAAACATTTTACGTGAAATGGACAAGAAAAACAGAATCTGAAACATGTTTTAGGTCGCGCCGCGACCAGGGGTGCCGCGCCGCGGCATTGCCCGTAGTCTGGTACCTGGTCTGCTGAATTTATTCAAGTCCCAACCCAAAATTCAATCAAGTATAATTTACAAACCGTAAACACTTAAAACGTGTTTCTTATATCGTTGGAAAGCTCTTTTGACAAGGAACACAACTAAACACGTTTCATCAAACAAAAACATCAATTTCAATAACCGATTTCTCGTCAAGTGATCATTAAAAGTCCATTTTCAAGTTTCAAGTTTCAAGTTCTCAAAAAAATGCATTTTAAGATTCGGGAATCCAATTCACACATATGATATGCCGTTTTGAAGGTAATGAAACATGCATTACAACTAAACACTTACAATTAACATTTCATGGTATACAAGGCATCAAAAGTTCATCTTAAGAACTATCAAACCCTAATCAAGAATCAAGAATTTAACAATTTTGTAAATGAAGCTTTTCTTAATCAACCTACACATCAAAATGCAGCAAATGATACTAGTAACACAATTAATACATGAACTTTAACAATCTAACAATATTAACTCATCCAAAATCAAGGATTAAGCACACCCACTTTCAAGTTCTTGTTAGTTACTCCAAAACAACAAATCGAGCAAACAAATCATATGTTCATGTTATACACGAGCCATAGACACTAACTAACATCATTCCAAGTATATAAAACGAATTTATAGAAATTTAGTGTTTTTAGAAAGTTACCCAAACTTGATGAAATTGGTACCAAAATGTAGAGGATGAAGAGAGGATCACGAAAATGTAATTTGTTTTGATGTTTGCCTCTTGATCCGGATTTAGATGATGATTTCTTGTTTGTGTTCTTGAGAGAAAAAAAGAAAGTAAGAAAGAAAGAAAGATGAATGAATGAATGGATGAGGAAGGTGGGAGGTGGTTGACTTAGTCAATCACTAGTCACCTTTTTGGTTAAATGGCAAAACTAGTCCCTCCAGTTTGTAGTCGGGTGCGAGAATTAACCGAACGAATATTTTAAAAACGCTCGAGTAAACGAGTGATGTTATAATTAAGTAATGGGAATATTATGAACGTTAGTCAACGGAAACTACGAATTTAAATAACGAAATGTATTATTTTAAAAAAAAGATAGTGTTAAAAATAAATTTAACGGAAAAACGCGGGATGTTACATTACCTACACCTTAAAAGAAATTTCGTCCCGAAATTTAGTTGGAAGTAGTAGTTGTTGTTTCTTCTTCGAAACCTTGCGTTGCAAATTCTACGGATATGTGAAGGTACTTCCTTGGGCATTTCAACGAACTTTGACAGTCGGGATTTTACGTTGGTTTAAAGTTTGGCTTCACGATTTATAGTTTCAACCGGTCCTCCTAGGAAGTGAAGTTTATCGTTGATAGTAAGTTCATCGAAGAGGATAACAAGTTCTTGTTTCGCAAGACACGCCTTTAAGTTTGATACACATAATGTAGGATGAACGGTATTTGTTTGAGTCGGAAGTTTGAAGCGGTAAGCAACGGGTACAACATGCCCCAAGATTTTAAAAGGACTAAAAATATCGCGGATTTAGCTTTCTACATTTCCCAAAATGGATTACACCTTTTCAAGGTGCGACTTTTAACGTTACGCGGTTTCCCACATGGAATTCGAAAGGTTTACGTCTAACATTGGCATAGCTCCTTTGGCGACTACGGGCCGTCTCGAGCCTTTCTCGGATTGGAACGATCTTAACGGTTAGTTTATGAATGAGTTCGGGTCCGGTGGTTTGCTTGTCACCTACTTCGGTTCAACGATTAAGAAAACGATAATTATGGCTATATGAGTTCTCGAAGGGTGTGGCGTTAATACTCGGATGAAAATTATTGTAGTAAGAGAATTCGGCTAAAGACAAAAACTTTCCCCAAGTAAATTTGAAGTTGATAACGCAAACTCGTATTATGGTTTCCAAGGTTTGAATCGTATGTTTGCTTGGTCCTTCGGGTTGCGGTTGATGTGTTGTACTCCGGTCTAAACGTGGTCCTGAGGCTCTTGTAAGGCACTCCGAAATCTAGAAGTGAAACGAGGATCTCGATCCGAAATGAGGTACAGTTCTGTAAGGTATATTCAAATAAGTTTGTTAGGACTTGAAAACATTTGTTAGGACTATTCCTCTTCGTGGCGAATGTTAGTATAATGTGAAGAGTCTCTCTCTCCATTGAGAATCTAAATAAAAGATTTCCTTAAACGGAAATGCGAGTGTGATGCGAGAGGAGTTTCCGCCTCGATGTGAGCATGACAAGCATATTGTAGTTCCTCGATAAAACTGTGCGAAAACGAGATAGTATACACGTGTAACATATGTTTGATGTTGAAAGAATTTGCCATTCGTTCGGAAGCATAAGTATGGTTCGACAATAATCGAAGGTGTGTCCCTGGTATAGTTGTTATCAGTATTCTCGGAGTTTTCGGATATCCAACAAGAAAAATGAAGTCATGTACATGGCACATGGTGGTGATTAGGTTGATCGAATCCAGCCACCATCACGTGTCATTTGAACTTTGGTATGACTTACCGTAATATAACTACGTTGATCAAATGACATTATATTACGCTAACTCATACCTCCATTCCTACATCACTCCATAGAATCAAGTTCGTGTAATAATAAAGATCTAAAATGAACAAAGTGTAACGACGTCTCAAACGTGACTTGTATTGAATCGAAAGAATTAGTGCGACTCTAAAGAAGCGTTCCCCGAGGGAAGTGTATAAATGATCGTTCACGTCAATGCAGTTCAAGTCAAATGATAATGCCTTTAGGCACGAAAAGAGTAACGAATCATGATAACAAATAGTACGTAGCCGTAGTGATAAGCATTGATGACGATACTCACATAGAGTAGTGATGGTAGTAACAAGAAGTGGTAGATAGTAAGGAACACCGGTGTGACACTGATAGTAAGTTGAAACGGTGGCGAATAATAATCTGGGAGACAGAGTTCCCGAACAAGTGTGACTAATGAAGTCATTTTCATCCTTACGCGCATGAATCTCAAATTTACATGTGTTACCAGGAAGTGGCAGAATACGGATTCGTATGATGAAAGTTTGGTACCATTATGGAGTTCACCTAAGAAAGATTCAAGTATATATGCACAAGTAGTCAAGTAAGTGCTATCTATAGCAAATGCAAGTCAGGATGCAATGATTAACTATCCGGTTGTAGTCTAGATTCACTAATGCATCCTAACGACTCTGTCAGACACACTAATGCACATCCTAGTTCCCGACAACCAACGCTCTGATACCATCTGTGGCGACCCGACAAAATCGTCATTTGACGGCGCCGCTAACTTAGGTCCCGTTGCGTGGTCGTAGTCCCTATATGAGACTCGTTTGACCAAAATTATATCGCATTCTTTTGAAACGTATCATGCTTGTAAAGTTAGTTTACAAAACCGTTCGACAACAATTTTAAGTTTGCAAAAGTATAAATTATAAATGAGATAACTTGCGACATAATTAGTTTAAAATCACGGTTGCTATAAATAGCGTAAGTATGTAAACGATAAGTTGAATCCAAAGGTGCTATCACTAGCGTATGTATGTATGTATGCTTGACTCCAAGCAAGTATGAGTGTACGCGGAAGCATGTATCAAATAGCCAAGTATGAACCTGAGAAACATATAGAAAACTGTCAACGAAAAATGTTGGTGAAATCATAGGTGTTTGTAAACGTTGTTTTTGAACCACAAGATTCAATATAAGATGATTATCAAAATCATTTGCATTCCAAAGTTGTTGTTTGTATCGCGGGCACCCAATTATCAAACTTAACTGTTTTGCACCCTTTGCGTAGTGTTAGAACATACACTAGACCTGAAAATATATTTCATCCGCTAACGGTAGCGAACCGTCCGAATGAGGCTCGTCAAGCCCATGTGATCACATAATATAAGTTCACGTTTACACCCTGCAAGTGTAACTAATGATAATTGAATTGAGGCTTTTTGTTCAAACCCGTACGTGGAATGTTTGTTTTCGTACTTGTGTTCAAAGTATAAAAGTATGTAGTATAAAACCGTATATGTTTCTCATCCCATGATTTAAAAGTATAAAAGTTGTTGAAAGATGGGACTATGATCTCACCTCGAATGCACGAGTATAAAAGTACTTCACAAAGTAAACATGTGCATGATTGTTTCTTAGCCTTGACCTAAACAAGTAAGTTGTATCAATTAACCGGTTACGACACAAGGTCGGGCGAAATGTGTTCAATTAGTCCTATGGCTCGTTACGACTCGATTAAATATAGCATGTGAATCATGTTGTCAAGTTTCATGCAAGAATCAAGTATAAAATAAGATTTGAACGATTGCATAAGTGTTTGGTTAAGTTTGACTAAAAGTCAAACTCGGTCAAGTCAAAGTCAACGAAAAAGTCAACACGTTCGGGTCAGGTCCCGAACTATTTTTCTGAGGTTTTTAATCATATATAAGCATGTTAGAACAAGTTAGATGTGAATTGGAGGTCCGTAGCATGCCAAACATTTTACGTGAAATGGACAACAAAAACAGAATCTGAAAGATGTTTTAGGTCGCGCCGCGACCAGGGGTGCCGCGCCGCGGCATTTCCCGTAGTCTGGTACCTGGTCTGCTGAATTTATTCAAGTCCCAACCCAAAATTCAATCAAGCATAATTTACAAACCGTAAACACTTAAAACGTGTATTTTATATCGTTGGAAAGCTCTTTTGACAAGGAACACAACTAAACACGTTTCATCAAACAAAAACATCAATTTCAATAACCGATTTCTCGTCAAGTGATCATTAAAAGTCCATTTTCAAGTTTCAAGTTCACAAAAAAATGCATTTTAAGATTCGGGAATCCAATTCACACATATGATATGCCGTTTTGAAGGTAATGAAACATGCATTACAACTAAACACTTACAATTAACATTTCATGGTATACAAGGCATCAAAAGTTCATCTTAAGAACTATCAAACCCTAATCAAGAATCAAGAATTTAACAATTTTGTAAATGAAGCTTTTCTTAATCAACCTACACATCAAAATGTAGCAAATGATACTAGTAACACAATTAAAACATCAACTTTAATAATCTAACAACATTAACTCATCCAAAATCAAGGATTAAGCACACCCAAGTATATAACATCATTCCAAGTATATAAAACAAATTTATAGAAATTTAGTGTTTTTAGAAAGTTACCCAAACTTGATGAAATTGGTACCAAAATGTAGAGGATGAAAAGAGGATCACGAAAATGTAATTTTATTTGATGTTTGCCTCTTGATCCGGATTTAGATGATGATTTCTTGTTTGTGTTCTTGAGAGAAAAAAAGAAAGTAAGAAAGAAAGAAAGATGAATGAATGAATGGATGAGGAAGGTGGTAGGTGGTTGACTTAGTCAACCACTAGTCACCTTTTTGGTTAAATGGCAAACCTAGTCCCTCCAGTTTGTAGTCGGGTACGAGAATTAACCGAACGAATATTTTAAAAACGCTCGAGTAAACGAGTGATGTTATAATTAAGTAACGGGAATATTATGAACGTTAGTCAACGGAAACTACGAATTTAAATAACGAAAGGTATTATTTTTTTAAAAAAAAGATAGTGTTAAAAATAAATTTAACGGAAAAACGCGGGATGTTACATGATCCAAACCCATTGCCCTGCACATGCTTCTGATATTAACGTATGGTTTAAATAATTCATCATCTTTCACCTCATTGCCTTGCATATGCTTCCGATATTATCGTATGTTTTTGACACTTCATCCACTATTGGCATGCTAGCAGGGGATTTAGAATCACTCTAATGATTCAGGTGTTTATGTATCTTCTAATCATGTAAAGTTTGAAGTCTTAGTTTAGCAATGAGTTGCTTACATGTGGGGTAAATGGAATGGGTGATCTATTTTACAGTTTCTAAAGCCTGACATCTATCTGTTTAGATAACCAGTAAACGATGATGGTATGGGTGTACATTTGTTCGTGTTATGTTTTAGTTAAGTAATTTAGAAATCGGACCAAAGTTAACATTATCAAGTCAAAAGGGTGGTACCACACACTCCCGAAGGGTGATCAAAGAGATGACCTACATAAAGAGATAGCTAAAAATCTTAATCGAAACAGCTCGTGTTCTCACACAAATTGAAGAGGTTGAATACGATATTTGTGTCAAAATTAATAGTTATTCTCCGTATGAATGATTTTAGCTATCTTTTTTATGTTGTTTCATATTATTGTTAAGAATAAGCTCTTGCATTGTACTCTTGAAGCAGTTGTTCTTTGGCTTCCAATTTCAAGAAGGCAACATTTCTTGCATTATAATTTTTGTTAACCGTGTGTTGATCTGTGTACTTCAATATGCTTATATAGCTCTTTTTTCAAGTTGGTTGCAGATAGCGAGACAGAGTTATCAGAAGGATATTTTGACTTTTGGGAAGGCTAGGGATTTTAATGCAACTTCGTTAGATGTTCAAGCAGGCGGTGAAGGGATAGGTGATGTATCTACTATTTCCAGGGGTTATGAATTTTATCACCCATCGTCTTGCATTACTTGCAAAAAAAAAGTAGTTGTCATCCTTTAAAGACATACGATACCCGGCCCCCATAAACTACATTCAAATGTTAGACAGATTAAAAGTGTGTTAACCAAGCTGTGTTCTTTCTTATTTAGTGAACATTTATGCAATTGTCTTTTGTTTCACACTGAAAGTATTTCTGTTCGCTTATACCATTTTTTGTTTTTGATAGACCCTTAACAAGTTATAATAGCATGAAGTCAATATAGATTGCAAGTCAAGTACATTTTTTTTAGTTAAGTTCTCTCTCAAATCATTAGTTTAGTGGCACATTAGTAGAATTGTTTATTGGGGGCTTTCTATTGTAATTGTAATACAGTTTAAATGGCAATTGATAGGGAAGCAAGGAGATTTATATGAGATGATGAAAAGATTAAAGATGTGATAAGATTACATATGATAGCTTAGTAGCCATAGATATTTAAGTGTGTGTTACTGCAGGGAATATTGTTATACAATTTACATGGCAATATTCGTTGAACTTTTTTTATTCGAATTTACAATATCGCAATAGATAAGTGGGTAATCCAGGAAGAAGCATTTGCTGCGGCATCGAAACAACCTTCAGGGCCTCTACAACCGAAGCCCATTTTTAATTCACCATCTTTGATTTCCAAAGGTTAAATTGACTTTTATTATGATTTTTCTCATTTACTTGCTGACATTTAGAGGTGTCAAATTGAGCGAGTTATAGTATGGCTCAAAATTTGTAAATTGTTGGTACTTGCCGAGCCAAATTGATCTCAAACACCTTGTTCATGATTTCTATTATGAATTTTCTCATTTACTTGCCGCCACCATAATCGTGCTTTTACCTCCACCGTTAACTTTTTTTTTTATGTTGGCATCAAGCTGAAAAATAAACTAACGTCCATCGAACGTGTTTATATAGGGTTAATTGATGGCAACAAATACAAAACGTTTGAGAAACACAACTAATTTTATAACGTCTATTTTGTTAACGATAGTGCAACAAACGGACTCAGATGATTTAAAATAGAATATAAAAGTGTTTGCACTGTACTAATTGACAGCCATTAGCGATTACCACATGGACAAAAAAACCAGATCTTTAAAGTTAAGTTACATGATACCTAGCATGTGAAAATTAACCATGCATTCTACTTTTGATCAGTATCTGTAATTGTTTTCAATACTAACGTTCTCAAAAATTAATGTGTATCTTCAACTGATAACAAAAAAACCTAATTGTTTACCTATAAAACAAACTTTATTTTTAAAGCCCGCGAAATCGCGGGTTATAAACTAGTTTTAATAGTAATAGTTTGGTTATGATTTATGTATGCTTGTATTATGAATTGTTTGGCTTAAACATGTCGAAATAGTAATTTGGGGTAAAAAAAATAAAGGTTTGAACAATTGTTGCTGCTAGTGTCACAGATGAACTGTAACAGTGCGGATGTACATTGTAACCGCACGGATGTGGACCCGAACCTTACGGATATAGCTTAAACTGTACAGATGGCTAGTCTGAACCGTACATATTTTGTAACCCCGAAACCCTATGGATGTATATGTATACCTACTTCAGTCTGAAGCCATCTGTAACTGTACGGATGCAGCTTGCAACCGTACGAATGTGCTGAGCTCGTGTACTTGTGCTTGTAATTTGTACGTGTGAACTCTGCGACGTTTTAAGCGTTTGTGTAAGACCTTAATATTTATTGTACAGAGAAGTAAATGGAGTACATGAAGTGTGGGTGAAAATATGTAAATAAACAGAAGTCAGAAACTGTCCAGGCATAGGTGCGCGTGGCGCACTGTTCACTGTAGCCGGGTTTTGCTTGTTTTAATCAGATATTTTGATGGGCTTTTTGGTAATTTCACTTGGGGACGAGTTAAAGGCTACCAGATCAGTTTGGGGTAAGTCATAACTCCATTATCACTAACCTTATCCTTTTCCACTTCAATTTTAGAGAAAGAGATTCTTGTGTGAGAAAGTTCAAGCAAGGGAAGAAGGAGCTAGTTTTGGGTCTTAGCTCGAGTTATAGAGTTGTTCATCTAATCACTAGCTACGTTGTGATTGTGGTGGTAAGCTCTAACTTTGATTTCCTTATTTTAAATTGATTTAAGGGTTAGGGTTTGGGATAGTGATGAACATAAAACCCATATTTAATGATTTTGGGTGTTCTTAGGTAAGATGGAGTCATGAAGACTCAATGGTAACTAACCTAGGGTTTCAAAGTGTTAATTGATGTTTATGAGTCCTAATTGGTTAGTTAATCACTAGCACACCTAGTTAATTAGTAAATGGGCGTTAGATGGGTTAGTGGATGACCCGAAATGGGTGTGTTGACTTTAAATTAGTCAAAGGGCTAATGATTGACCTAGTTGGGAAATATGGGTATGAAATACCCTAATTGTGTAATAGTTAGTGTTGTTGGACCTTAATCACTAGCTTTTAAGTGATTAATGATGGTCTTGACCCTTAAGGGGCGGTTTTGGTGAAAATGGGGCATTTAATGCATTTAAGTCATTAAATGCACATGAGTGAAATGTTGGTATTTAGTCCAACAAGTTTGTGTGATGATTGAAGTACTTATTATATTAGGTACTTTGCTTTGAAGCTTGCGGAAGTAGAAAACCGTCACCGAATCGTTAAGGTGAGTGGAATAATTATGCGTACATGTATATGGCTTGTTTATTTGTGAATGTTATGGTATGAACCACTTGCCGGTAGTACCATAACATGTATGTGACGAGTATTATGATGTGAACCACGTGCCAGTAGCATCAAGTGTGAACCACGTGCCGGTAGCACTATAAAATTTGGATGTGAACCACGTGTCGGTAGCATCAAGTGTGAACCATGTGCCGGTAGCACTATAAAATGAGGCGTGAACTACGTGCCGGTAGCGCTAAAGTGTGAACCACGAGCCGGTAGCACTATAAAAGAGTGAGACTCAAATGCGTATGGTGTGAACCACGTGCCTGTAGCACCATAGCGTTATGGTTAACCATATTATGTTGGTGAATATTGTTTAGCATGCTATATATATTGTGTTGTGTATATGCTAATGTGATGTTGTGATAGTGTACGAGTTGTTAGCATTATGAGTAAGACGGCATGCTATTTGGGTTATATTCTCGTATGAGGTATTTGGTGGGTGCGAATGCAAATAGATGGGTTATATATGTGTATGTATAATTGTTGCACTCACTAAGCTTTGCTTACCCTCTCGTTGTTTATCTTTTTATAGGCTCCGTCGGACACAAGGGTAAGGGCATTCGTATGGATTAGAGATCCCGCTTTGTTTGTAGGGGACGCTTTTAGATGTTATAACTTTTGGAGTTTGACCGAGATTTGGGTAGTTTAACCCCCAAACACCATGCTCATAGTGTCGTTTGGAATTTAAACTCTTATGGTCGAACTTGGATGTTTTGAACGAAACTCGTAAAACGACAGATGTGGGCCCCATTTTGTAAAACTCATTTTATGATTGAATCGTATGAGTTTTTCATACTAGAACATGTTGTGAAAAGCGTTTCATCTTAATATGTCGGGAAGTGCGAGATCTTTATTTGAAAATGGACAAAACCATACAGAACTGATTTGGGCCTGTGCGCGCCGCGCACCCTGAGGTGGTACGCGTGGCGCACTCTCCTGATATAAAAAAAAAATTGTTTCGCGTAATCGGTTGGTTATTGGTTTGGGTTGTTACAAGTGGTATCAGAGCATGGTCTAAGGGATTTAGGCGACTTGAGATAGGTGCCTAGACTTAGACTTTATTGTGTATGCGCGTTATGCGGGACTTGTAAGAGACGGGTCAGACCGGGGATTGGTTAGTGCCTAGTTTTAGGTGAACTAATTATGCAATTATTGTTTTGTGTTGTGTTTTGCAATCATCAAGCAAGATAGATGTTGTACTAGCGAGTTAATGCGACGTGATCACGTAACAATGATTAGCTACCATTGTTACGGGTTCAAATCGTGTCGAACAAGCGATGTACGATGATTGTTGAGCAAGATGGGGCGATGTGGTATTCATGTATATTGTGCCATGTCTTTTCGTTCATTATTTTATTTACTTCGTTTTATAGAATGAAGATGAGAAATGGACATGATACCAATGAAGGAGGCACGAGCGAGGACGTTGAACTCACGGCCAAGGTTGAGGCCATCTTTAAAAGGCTAAAAACGGAATTTCTTGGCGATGTCCGAAAGGTTTTCCAAGAATCGGTTGATGGGCAAGTAACCGAAATGATAAATGAGCGAATGAATGCCGCGATCGAGGAGGCATTAGAAGCTAGAAACATTCATCCTCGTGGCGAAGGGGGTGATGGTAACGGTGGGAATGGAAGGCGGGACTTCCATTACAAAAATTTCAAGGATGCTCAACCCCTGATGTTTAATGGGGTACGAGATTCGTTGAAAAGCACATGTTGGATTTCTGATATCGAGGGAGCTTTCCGTACCGCGGAATGTCCTCCCGAGAAGAAGGCGAGGTATGGTTCTAGCATGTTACGAGAAGATGCGAAGTTGTGGTGGAATGATAAAATCCAATTATATGGTGAAGAGAAATGCATGAGCTTGACGTGGGAGGAGTTTAAGAAGGAATTCTTCAAAGAATATCGAACTTCTTTCGACCTTGATAGAATCCGGGACGAGTTGCACAATTTGCGACAAGGTCCAATGGACTTGGTTACTCTCAAGTCTACCTTCTTGGCAAAGACTCGTTTTTGTCCCGAATATGTTGGTGACGATCACAAGTTGATGAAAGATTTCTACCGTACCTTGAATGATGAATTGAAGGGTAAGATTAGTCGGGGAATGGCTAAGTCTTTTGAAGAGTTATTCGAATTGGCTCGGGGTTTCGAGCCGGAAGTTCCAAGGAAAAGTGATTTCTCTTTTTCTAAGAGGAAGTTTGAGGGGTCAAGTCATTCGAACTTTTCCAACAAGAAAAATAAGAAAGGCTCCGAAAGTGTTAATAGTGTGAAGAAGGGTGCTTCCGGGGGTTTCGGACCCACGTGTTTCAATTGTAAACAAAAAGGACACATGGCTCGTGATTGTACCAATGCCCTGAACAAATTTACTTGCTATAATTGTGGTAAAGAAGGGCACAAGAGGCCGGAATGTCCCGATTTGAATAATGATCATGTTAAGTGGTTAGATAAGGCGGCGGGTACGGCTAGGGGGCGAAACTATTTGATGACTAATGAGGAGGCCAAGCAATCCAACGAAGTTGTCTCAGGTACTTTCATGGTTAACTCTAATCCGGCACGGATACTTTTTGATAGTGGTGCTAATTTGTCGTTTGTGTTTCCAAGATTTGTGCCTAAGTTAAATAAACCGCTAGTTAAGTTAAGTCATCCGGTAGAAGTTGAAATAGCGGATGGCAAGACGGCGCTAGTAGTTAATGTGTGTAAAAATTGTAATGTTGTGTTTGGTGCCGAAAGTTTTAAAATCGATCTTATTCTGATGACTTTGGGTGATTTTGATATCGTCGTTGGTATGGATTGGCTCGATCGTTATAGAGCCGATATTGCATGCCATGATAAGTTTATTCGGGTAAAGACCCCAAGTGGGGGAGAGTTAATTATTCACGGTGATAAACGAAGAAGACTTGTGCCGATATGCACTTTTGCACGGGCACGTCGTTTCCTTGTTAGTGGTGGCATGGCTTTTCTTGCCCATGTTGTTGATACTCGAGATGAGCCACCATCCATTCATGAAATTCCAGTGGTAAGTGAATTTGAAGACGTTTTTCCGGATGAGTTACCGGGTGTTCCGGCGGAGAGACAAGTTGAATTTCGCATTGAGTTGGTTCCGGGGGCTACCCCCATTGCTAAAACTCCTTATCGTTTAGCACCAACGAAAATGCAAGAGTTGTTAAATCAAACCCAAGAGTTGCTTGAGAAGGGTTTTATTCGACCGAGTGCTTCGCCATGGGGCGCTCCGATTTTATTCGTAAAGAAGAAGGATGGTAGTATGCGGATGTGCATCGATTATCGGGAGTTAAATAAAGTGACGATCAAGAATCGTTATCCATTGCCTCGGATTGACGATTTGTTTAACCAACTCCAAGGTGCAACGTATTTATCTAAAATCGACCTACGGTCCGGCTATCACCAAATAAGGGTCCGCGAGGTAGATATTGAGAAAACGGCTTTTCGAACGCGTTATGGGCATTTTGAGTTTGTAGTTATGCCTTTTGGTCTACGAATGCACTGGCGGCATTCATGGATCTTATGAACCGAGTGTGCCAACCTATGTTGGACAAGTCGGTAATTGTGTTCATTGACGACATACTTGTTTATTCGAAGAGTATGAAGGAACATGAACAACATTTGCGGGGTGTGTTGAAGACGTTGCGGAAGGAGAAGTTGTATGCTAAATTCTCCAAATGTGAATTTTGGCTAAGGGAAGTTCAATTCCTTGGTCATATTGTGAACAAGGACGGTATTCAAGTAGATCCGGGGAAGATAGAGACGGTGAAGAGTTGGGGACGACCGACTACGCCCACGGAAATCCAAAGTTTTCTCAGATTGGCCGGTTATTATCGTCAGTTTATCCAAGACTTTTCTAAGATTGCTTCTCCGTTGACGAAATTGACGATAAAGAACGCTAGATTTAATTGGGAAAACGAGCAAGAAATTACTTTTCAATTGTTAAAAGAGAAGTTATGTCAAGCTCCGGTGTTAGTGTTGCCGGAAGGTGTAGAAGACATGATGGTTTATTGTGATGCGTCTTTAAATGGGATCGGTTGTGTTCTAATGCAAAGAGGTAATGCAAAGAGGTAAAGTCATCGCTTATGCCTCTCGACAATTAAAGGAACACGAGACGAGATATCCGACTCATGATCTTGAGTTGGCGGCGGTTGTACATGCGTTGAAAATTTGGTGCCACTACTTGTACGGTGTCAAGTGTACGATTTATTCGGATCATAAAAGTTTGAAACATCTTTTTGATCAACGAGATTTGAATTATCGTCAACGTAGATGGATGGATGGATGTGGTGAAAGATTACGATTGTGAGATACTTTATCATCCAGGCAAGGCGAATGTGGTCGCGGATGCGTTAAGTCGAAAGAGTCAACATCCGGCGTTACGATTAGGATTGTTACGTATGACTATTACTAACGATTTCCTTGTAAAGCATGGTGAGATTCAAATTGAGGCTTTTGTTAACAATAAGCATGAGGAACGAATCATGGGGAAAACGGAGTTCATTACTTTAGGCCGCATGGTTTGTTGTCTTTTCAAGGAAGGGTATGGGTGCCTAGAATGGGAGATTTCCGACGACTGCTACTTGATGAGGCACATAAGTCAAATTATTCCATTCATCCGGGCGCGACGAAAATGTATCATGACTTGAAGAAGGATTATTGGTGGCCGGGCATGAAACGTGATGTTGTAAAGTATGTTGAACAATGTGTTACATGTTTGCAAGTTAAGGCCGAGCACCAAAAGCCATATGGTAAGTTGCAACCGTTAGAAATCCCGAAATGAAAATGGGAGCATATTACCATGGATTTCATTACAAAGTTACCTAGGACGGCGAGAACCCAATTTGATTCGATTTGGGTGATAGTTGACCGATTGACGAAAAGTGCTTTGTTTCTTCCCATTCGGGAAGCGATATCTTCGGAGACCTTGGCTAAGTTGTTTATCAAGGAAGTAATCTCTCGACATGGGGTTCCTATATCTATCATTTCGGATCGAGATACCCATTTCACATCTCGGTTTTGGGAGAAGTTTCATGAAGATATGGGTACACAATTAAAATTGAGCACGGCGTACCATCCTCAAACGGACGGTCAAACCGGACGTATGAATCAAAAATTGGAGGATATGTTACGGGCATGTATTATTGATTTCAGTGGTAGTTGGGATGAGCACTTGCCTTTGGTGGAATTCTCGTACAATAATAGTTATCATACTATTATCGGGATGCCACCTTACGAAATGCTTTATGGGCGGAGGTGTCGAACTCCAATTTGTTGTGGTGAAGTGGGACAAAAGGAAATCGGGAGTACCGATTTAGTTTTAGAGATGAATAGCAAGATTGATATGATTCGGGCTCATTTGAAAAAGGCTCAAGATAGACAAAAGTCGTATATCGACAAACGTGGGCGAATGATCAAATTCCAAGAAGGTGACATGGTGATGCTTAAGGTTTCATCATGGAAAGGTATTATTCGGTTTCGAAAACGGGGAAAGTTAGCTCCTCGGTTTATTGGCCCATTTAAGGTTTTAGCTCGCGTTGGTGAAGTCGCGTATCGTTTGGAATTACCCGTAGAGCTTGCGGGGATCCATAATACATTCCATGTTTCCCATCTTCGTAAGTGTCTTGCGGATGATTCATCTTGGGTGCCATTAGACGAGATTGAGCTAAATAACAAGTTAGAGTATATTGAGGAGCCGATTGCTATACTTGACGAGAAGGTCAAAAGGTTTAGAAATAAAGAGGTGAGAACTTTTAAAGTTCAATGGCGACGGATTAAAGGTTCCAAGTTTACTTGGGAGCCCGAAGAGTTTGTGTTAGTTTATCTTCCATCTTGTCATGAGGCTTGGATCGCGAGGACGCGCTCCGATTCTAGTGGGGGAGAGTTGTAAGACCCTAATATTTATTGTACAGAGAAGTAAATGGAGTACATGAAATGTGGGTGAAAATGTGTAAATAAACAGAAGTCAGAAACTGTCCAGGCATAGGTGCGCTCAGCGCACACCTAATGGTGCGCGTGGCGCACTGTTCACTGTAACCGGGTTCTGCTTGTTTTAATCAGATATTTTGATGGACTTTTTGGTAAATTCACTTGGGGACGAGTTAAAGGCTACCAGATCAGTTTGGGGTGAGTCATAACTCCATTATCACCAACCTTATCCTTTTCCACTTCAATTTTAGAGAGAGAGAGATTCTTGTGTGAGAAAGTTCAAGCAAGGGAAGAAGGAGCTAGTTTTGGGTCTTAGATCGAGTTATAGAGTTGTTCATCTAATCACTAGCTACGTTGTGATTGTGGTGGTAAGCTCTAACTTTGATTTTCTTATTTTAAATTGATTTAAGGGTTAGGGTTTGGGATAGTGATGAACATAAAACCCATATTTAATGATTTTGGGTGTTCTTGGGTAAGATGGAGTCATGAAGACTCAATGGTAACTAACCTAGGGTTTCAAAGTGTTAATTAATGTTTATGAGTCCTAATTGGTTAGTTAATCACTAGCACACCTAGTTAATTAGTAAATGGGTGTTAGATGGGTTAGTGGATGACCCGAAATGGGTGTGTTGACTTTAAATTAGTCAAAGGGCTAATGATTGACCTAGTTGGGAAATATGGGTATGAAATACCCTAATTGTGTAATAGTTAGTGTTGTTGGACCTTAATCACTAGCTTTTAAGTGATTAATGATGGTCTTGACCCTTAAGGGGCGGTTTTGGTGAAAATGGGGCATTTAATGCATTTTAGTCATTAAATGCACATGAGTGAAGTGTTGGTATTTAGTCCAACAAGTTTGTGTGATTATTGAAGTACTTATTATATTAGGTACTTTGCTTTGAAGCTTGCGGAAGTAGAAAACCGTCACCGAATCGTTAAGGTGAGTGGAATAATTATGCGTACATGTATATGGCGTGTTTATTTGTGAATGTTATCGTATGAACCACGTGCCTGTAGTACCATAACATGTATGTGACGAGTATTATGATGTGAACCACGTGCCGGTAGCATCAAGTGTAAAACACGTGCCGGTAGCACTATAAAATTTGGATGTGAACCACATGCCGGTAGCATCAAGTGTGAACCACGTGCCGGTAGCACTATAAAATGAGGCCTGAACCACGTGCCGGTAGCGCCAAAGTGTGAACCACGAGCCGGTAGCACTATAAAAGAGTGAGACTCAAATGTGTATGGTGTGAATCATGTGCCGGTAGCACCATAGCGTTATGGTTAACCATATTATGTTGATGGATATTGTTTAGCATACTATATATATTGTGTTGTGTATATGCTAATGTGATGTTGTGATAGTGTACGAGTTGTTAGCATTATGAGTAAGACGGCATGCTATTTGAGTTATATTCTCGTATGAGGTATTTGGTGGGTGCGAATGCAAATAGATAGGTTATATATGTGTATGTATAATTGTTGCACTCACTAAGCTTTGCTTACTCTCTCGTTGTTTATCTTTTTATAGGCTCCGGCGGAAACAAGGGTAAGGGCATTCGTATGGATTAGAGATCCCGCTTTGTTTGTAGGGGACGCTTTTGGATGTTATAGCTTTTGGAGTTTGACCGAGATTTGGGTAGTTTAATGTAACACCGGCCATTTTTTTTTTTTTTATAAACACAGTGGAAGACTTTATTAACAAACACAATATAAGTCACGTCATTACATTAATCCGTTTAATTACATTTAAGTTTACACAACGGTGTTACGTTATTACAAAACATTATTTATACAAAAGCCACATCAGAGTTGGATTGTCAAACATATCTTCTGCATCAGCACCCATCCCGACTAGCAGTACCTAAACCTGCAAGGGGAGAATATGTGGGGGATTAGCGCACCACTAAGTGAATGGAATCTAACTAACAGATATAGCTTAAGCCACACACAAGCTATATACTAACAACAACACTTGCTAACTACCAACTAGCATACAATAAGACAATACGAGGATCGGCGACTTGTACAAGCACACGACTCTCAGGTGATCGGGCTTGAGTCTACCGATAGTCCCTGCTACTCAATTCACAGTATAGTTATCCAGATGCAGGGGATGCATCATTCACACTATACTCCACAATCAGTAGCCTATGGACCCAACCTCCCCTTGGCACGGTTGACCTCATACGGACTCTAACCTCTCCTAGGCACGGTCTCGAGTCCCCTGTCTCCCTAGGCCCGACTGGTGCCATTCACACAGTGTACACATAATTCACATACAACATCAGGCAAACGATATTATTCTATCATGGAAATTCCTACACTATGCATGGTAAAAGAGTCAACCACAGTAGCATGATATGCTACTTAAACTCTATCCATAGATAGACCCACTCACCAATTACCGGCAACTGCTCAGTTATTATTTCTGAGCTTCCTCCTTGTCCTTATCTCCTGAGAACAGCAAAACCAAGTTAGAATAGTGTTCCCATCAAGATTAGACACACTGACAGCGAATTATAGCAAATTAGTAAAAAAAATGCGTCCGCTAAAATTTTCATGCTTAACACTTGTGCACTTTCAAAATTTACATCCTGAACACCAAAATACAAACGGGCAGCATAACGGCTAGAAAATGGCACTTTGGTAAAACATTCTGCCCTGGACACACAGTCGGTCGACTGTCTCCTCAATCGGTCGACTGACATAGACAGTCGGTCGACTGTAGACACAACCGGTCGACTGACTTTCCCAATCGGTCGACTTATTTGGTATCACCACAATTGGCCGAAAGTCGAACTCAGTCGGTCGGTTCACTAGCCAGTCGGTCGACTATCGACCGACAGTCGGCCGACTGTGTTCATCATCTACAGATTTTGAACACAACCTACGGACATCAAGCTAAATTCACCACAACTCGATCTAGAGCTCGTTTTCGACACCAAAACTTGCCACAACTCAATTACTACATGTTATAGACTATAAACCCACAAAGTTTTGACCATAACAACATCAAATCCATGGATTTTGACACAAAATCAAGCTTTTGAACAAATACACTTAAAAACACCATTTTAACACTAAATTGATCATGAAAGCTCATGATTCATACCTTAAAAGAATCAGTAGAGTGTAAAGAACGTGATTTCAAGACCAATTCGAGCTCAAGATCAATAATGGAGAATTGGGGTTTGGTTAGGTGGGAGGGATGAAGGTACGGTGTGTTTGGTGAATTTTCTAGAAATGGGAAGGAAATACAGTACACTAGCCTCTTAGTTGGGTTTAATTCCCACACTGTACAACACAAGGGTATTTACCAGTTATCTGATATCTTTCGTACAGGATTAGGTAACCCAAACGAGGTCCAAATAAAATAAACAAACCTGTTCTGGGACCCTTGTCACAAACTGAACACAACACAAATATAATAAAACACTAATTAAATAATTAAAATAAAAGTACTTAAGACTAAGCACAAACCCTTAGGGCAAAAATAGACAACTTACAACTAGCCCGGGTTTCAGTCTATTACATTTAACCCCCAAACACCATGCTCATAGTGTCGTTTGGAATTTAAACTCTTATGGTCGAACTTGGATGTTTTGAACGAAACTCGTAAAACGACCGATGTGGGCCCCGTTTTGTAAAACTCATTTTATGATTGAATCGTATGAGTTTTTCATATTAGAACATGTTGTGAAAAGCGTTTCATCTAAATATGTCGGGAAGTGGGAGATCTTTATTTGAAAATGGATAAAATCGGACAGAACTGATTTGAGCATGTGCGCGCCGCGCACCCTGAGGTGGTGCGCGTGGCGCACTCTCCTGATATAAAAAAAAAAATTGTTTCGCGTAATCAGTTGGTTATTGGTTTGGGTTGTTACAGTTTGCTAACCTGTTGTTGTAATTAAGTATATGATTGGAATATATACTGATGTATATGATGATCCTCAGGTGACAAAGGAAAGGTGAAGACTCAGTAATATTATAATTCTGAGTTTTACCGGTTATCGATGAGTGGGACTATCTTAACTGTTATATGTATGTAGTAGCGGGTTATGCTATTATTGTCCTGCCATGTTATACCTGACTAGTTAGCATATGATGTTTATGCTTCTGTGATGATTATGTGTACTTGGGTATTATCGGCTATGATGTCTAGTCGATAATCAGCTTTGGGTATAAAGCTGAGCATAAGGTCAACCTTGCTGTCAGGTTGGGTTCAAGAGTTACTATTCGTGTAGTATAGTTTGAATGACGCATTGAAACAACCCAACCCGTATTTAACACGAGTAATTTTTTTTTTGTTTTGTAATTAAGACATTTACGCGCCATACAAAAGGTGTAAACCATCCCATACAAACCATTAAAACAATGTCACTAGATTAATGTTTACAATTAAGGCACAAAGGCCCTTAAACAAACGTAATACAAGTTCGACCCGTTAAAAATGATAGTTTTAATCCAAACAACACTTCGAGCATGGTTTGGGGCTAAACTACCCAAAACACTAGGCCAACTTCCAAAAACTTCATCAAGAATCCAACATAGGGGAACTAGTATCCAACAACCCCCTTTCCCTTGTCCGCACCTGCATCTAAAAAGATAAACAACGAGAGGAGTAAGCTAATGCTTAGTGAGTGCAACAATTATACGATTACATATACAACCTACTTACTTGCAATCACTTACGCATTTACCGCATACATGCTAGCAATATAATTAATCATACCAACACAAGTATAATACTAAACCTTCAACCACACGAGCTAGCATAACAATAGCATATAGTTCGAACAATATAATATACCACAATACAACACACAACCATGGTTAACCAATCGTACAAGGAATGGTACTTGAATTTCCCATCGGTGTTCATAACAACCGTTAGTGCACTTAACACGTCGTACACTAACCCCACGGGTGGCATCTTAACACATCGATACTTCACCCCGGGTGGTGTCTTAACACGTCGACACTTCACCCCGAGTGGCGTCTTAACACGTCGACACTTCACTCGTTACATCTCTTGAAGTGGCATCTTAACACGTCGATGCTTCACTCTCGAGTGGTGTCTTAACACATCGACACTTCACTCGCCACGTGAGAAGTGGTGTCTTAAAACGTCGACACTTCACCACTCATGCCCCACAAATAAATACATTATATATGCACGCATATAATTATTCGACTCACCTTATCACGTCGGTGGTGATTAATTACTCCCGTATGCTTCAAGCAAGGTACCTAATACCTTAAGTACACTTTCAATACACAAACTAGTTGGACTAGACACCAGCATTTAACACTTGAGCATTTAATGACCCAATTGCATTAAATAACTCAATTACACCAAAACCGCCCATAAATGGCCAAGACTCATATTTAATCACTAAAAGATAGTGATTAACGTCTACTAACACCAACTAACACATACTTAGGGTATTTCATACCCATTTCGCCCAATTAGGTCAACCATTACTCATTTGACCCATTTTAACACTTAGACTTACAATTTTAGTCAAACTTAGCCCATTAACAATTCTTTCATCATTTAGCAAGTGTATTAGTGACTAACAACACCATTTAACACTTATAATTTCAATTTATATGATCAAACCCTAGATTATAGCTATCAGGGTTTCCTTTCAACAATATAACCCAAGTTCACCCATTTAACCCCCAAATGGGTCATACAAGTCTCAAGTAAACAAAACCCTAGCCATAAACCAATTAAAACTCGAAACATAGAGTTAAGACTTACCAACACTATCACGACGTAGCTAGAGACTTAAGGAACAACTTTAAAGCTTGGGTTTAGGTGAGATTTGGCCTTCTTCTTCACCAAAGTGAGCTCTCTCACTCTAAAACCTCAACTCTCTCTCTAGATTTAATTTAGGTGGTTGAAGAAATGATAAATGAGGTTTGAATGAGGTTGAATCAGTTTTTTTAGACTCTCAAAACCGACCTCTTAGTGAAAAGACTAAAACACCCCCAAAAGATACCATTTAATTGGGTCAAAAATGTCAAACAGCGACATCTGTCGCATTTCGTGACACACAGGACGTGACAACTCACACCAGGATGCGATAACCTAGACAGTTTGGAGAAATTTGACCTGTCGCGTTTCAGCTTGATCTGTCGCGTATCGCGACGTGCTGAAAAGTGATACAGGGACCCCAAACGCGACAGGAGGCCTGATCACACCATCTTCAACATTTTCAAACATTTAAACTATACACAATCGTTTGCGGTTAATATTAAACGTTTACAAAGCAAAACACGTACCTTTAGTCCATGCATGAGGAAAACGGGATGTTACACGCATCCCCTGCGTCCGGATTACTATGCGAGGGAGTCAGTAACAGGAACTTTTGGTAAACTTTAGCCCAATCAGCTAGTAGTTAATGGCCCGTACAAGCCGCCGAGCCTTGTGTTACCGTTTGAATTTGTAATTGCTGTGTTATGCAATTGTACTTGGCTTGATGCTAGATACCTATATCCGTTAGGATGTTTCCATTCACTTAGCCTTGTGCTAACCCCCCCCCCCCCACACACACACACACACACACACAGTTTCCTCCCTTGCAGGTTATGCTTTGTTTGGTTGGGTTTTGGGAGAAGAATCGGTAGGTTAGATATATTTAATACGCTTACTCTGATTTTCATATTTTAATACATTATATAAATAGTTTTGTAATAACGTAACACCTGGATAACTGTAATAACTATATTGTTAGTTTATTAATTAATTTGGTTTTGTAAATATAATAATTAAGTTTCCGCTGTGAATTTAAAAAAAAAGTACAGTGTTAAATGTTCATATTGTTCAAAATCGTCTTTCATGTATTTTTTTTTAAAAACTTTTTAAGATGACAGTTTCTTTAGGAGACATGTAATTTATTTGTTTCTTCAATAATTTTTGTATTTGAGTTTGTTGGTTTCCCCGATGCATCTTTAAATTGCTTGTTGCAGGCTCGATTCTCGACTCCATGAGGATTTTAGTTGTCAATTTTGTGGATTATTCAACTCTGTTTTTTAACTCAACTATGTAGCATACACCTCATACTTTTTTTCTTTCAGGTAACTACTCATCCGTATAATTAGAATCACTTTCAAAACAGATTCAGATCTAAACCTCTAACAAATCTAGATCTAAAATTTCCCCTTTTTCAAATCTTACACTACCACAGCTACATCATATCAACAGTTTGTAGACCTCTTGCTACTACCCTTTCCGACCACCGGCATCTCGCCGGTGGTTCGGATTTACATGCTTTATGTCATAATAATGCTCATCTACTCAGTCCCTTGTCTATCCGGCATCTATCAGCCCAATTTTTTCTCTGGACACTCAAGCGGATACCAGGCGGTGATTCCGAGCCCTAGTTGCTCAGGATCTGGGATCTATTTGAGTTTTGGGGGTTGGTTTAGGGTTCGGTTCGTTAGGGTTGATGGGTCTGCTGCTGATTTCACTAGACGGTTCATCGTTGTGCCTCTTTTCTTCTTAGGTAGCTGTAGGCGGCGAATTCTATCGGAACTCTACATGTACTTCGGTCGGATTTGGGTTTTGTGGTGGGGTTGGGTGGGTTTTGGAGGGTTTGTGGTTGATCGTGTTTATTGTTGAAACCTGGCGGATTTCGGTGGTCGGACTGTTGCCTGCAGCTTCCGAGGGCGGTCGGTGGCTGCTGGCAGCCTTGGGTGGTTGCTAATGGTTGTTGCCGATTTCTTGGTGGTTGCGGGTGGCGATAATCAGAGGTTGGTCGTCACTACATGGTGACATCGATGGTAGCTTGGTGGCTACAAGTGGTTGTTAATGGTTGAGGGTGATTTTAGTTGCTGTTTACATCGTTGACGGCCGCTGGTGGACGCTGATGGAGCTGGTAGTGGTGGTTGTCGTTGGCGGTCAATGGTAGTTGCTAGTGACTGCTGGCGGTAGCTGGCGCTGATTGCTGACTGCTTGAGACCGGAGGTTTGTAAATGTCCTTAGAAAACTTGGCAAAGATGACTGGTTCCTATATGGTTTGATTCTGTTTTTGATCTGCTCGGTTACGGCTTGTTTAGTTCATTCATTCCATTTTTTCCGTCGTTGGGTCTTTAATGGGCTTGATGTTGTTGCCGGCGTTGTTGACTTTGTTGACTTTGGTAAATAGGCCTCGGGTTAGGTGTTCTTGGGTTTCGGTGAATGATTTGGATTGGCGGTTTTTGAGGAATGAAGATGCGGGGTTGGATACGGGGTCGGGTTTATGTGTATGTTTTAGGCTTAGGTTTGGTGGTTACTGTTTATTTGTTATTTCAATTGTATTTCCTATAGTGTTCTGTAACGACCCGTCAAAATCGCTATTGACGCGGCACGTTAATCATTGATTCCATAGTGAGGTTTTGACCTCTATATGATACGTTTTGATAAAATATTGCATTCATTAAAATACGTGACTTTCTAAACATAAAAAGTCATAATCATGTGGGCGAGTGCTTAGGTATAAGCAAAACCCCAAAATACATAAGTCTTTAATTTACAGGTTGACATCACAGTCCAATTATTTATTACACAACGCAGTTTTATTTAGAATGCAATAAACTTTATACAAAGCATGAGAGACTCCATGCAGGCAACAAGCATATCATAGCGGAAGCAGTCTAAGGACCTGAGAATAAAACATGATAAAAAGGTCAACACGAATGTTGGTGAGTTATAGGTTTAATTGCTCGAGTCATAAATATATAAAGATAGACCACAAGATTTCAGCAAAAGTTTATCAATAGATTCTACGTAACAGAGCACCCTGGTAACTAAACTTAATGCTATAAGGATAATTACCCCATTCGTTTTAATACACGCAAACCAACGTGTCATAAACTCAAATAACATACGTCCGTTAAAAGGCTAGCGCTCTAGCTCGAAAGGGGATGTCAAGCCCTATGGATCCATATACAATTATTCGCGCCCACCAGTCCATATCCTATGTACTGGAAGCTACTAGTTACCAAAGCTAAGGGATTTTCGGTTTAACTCAGTGTAGAATTTAGTATGTACTTGTGTCTTATTGCGTTTAAAATAAATTGCATGTATTCTTAGCCCAAAAATATTTAAAGTATTTAAAAAGGGAGACTATAACTCACGGTTCAATATTGAGACTCAATATTGTAGGCAAATTGCGTAGAAGTAATGATGGTAGACGACTGTATGGTTGGCCTTGGATTCAAGAACAATACCCAATATTTCCTTATTTTAAAACGGTTTGAAACCCGAATTAAAAACACCCTCGTATATAGCTTATTATTATTAAACTTAAATTTAAAATTATAATTATAATATAAATATAAATTTTGAGAGAAGAAAAAAAATTAAGTAAATACTTCGTCGAGTAAACTGCCTTTTATAGGCATGTTTCCTGATTTTGGTCCCCATGCGATCGCATGGGTTTTCAGTGCTTTTGCCATGCGATCGCATGGCGTTTTGTTTGCTAGTTCGTCGACATAATATTTACTGTAGCAAATAGTGTTTTTGGTCCCCATGCGATCGCATGGGTTTTCAGTGCTTTTGCATGCGATCGCATGGCTAGGCTGAACAGCTCATTTCTGCTTGTTTTCTAGCTCGTCGACATCAAATAGTGTACGGTAGCAAATAGTGTACTGAAGCAAATAGTGTTTACTGTAGCAAATAGTGTTTACTGTAGCAAATAGTGTTTACTGTAGCAAATCAGTGTTTACTGTAGCAAATAAAACGGTTTGAAACCCGAATTAAAAACACCCTCGTATATAGCTTATTATTATTAAACTTAAATTTAAAATTATAATTATAATATAAATATAAATTTTGAGAGAAGAAAAAAAATTAAGTAAATACTTCGTCGAGTAAACTGCCTTTTATAGGCATGTTTCCTGATTTTGGTCCCCATGCGATCGCATGGGTTTTCAGTGCTTTTGCCATGCGATCGCATGGCGTTTTGTTTGCTAGTTCGTCGACATAATATTTACTGTAGCAAATAGTGTTTTTAGTCCCCTTGCGATCGCATGGGTTTTCAGTGCTTTTGCCATGCGATCGCATGGCTAGGCTGAACAGCTCATTTCTGCTTGTTTTCTAGTTCGTCGACATCAAATAGTGTACTGTAGCAAATAGTGGTACTGTAGCAAATAGTGTGTTACTGTAGCAAATAGTGTGTTACTGTAGCAAATAGTGTTTACTGTAGCAATCACTGTTTACTGTAGCAAAATCGTTTTCACTGTAGCACTGTAGCAAAATACGATTTCACTGTAGTAAATAGTGTTTTACTGTAGCAAATAGTGGTTTACTGTAGCAAATAGTGTTTTACTTTAGCAAAGTCGTTTTTACAGTAGCAATTAGTGTTTTACTTGTACATCTTATAATATATATATATATATATATATATATATATATATATATATATATATATATATATATATATATGTGTGTGTGTGTGTGTGTGTGTGTGTGTGTGTGTGTGTGTGTGTGTGTGTGTATATTTACATAATATTAAATCATATAGAGAATTGGTTTAAATTAGTCGAAATTTTCCGGGTCATCACATAACCTCCCCGTTAAAGAAAATTTCGTCCCGAAATTTTGAGTAGTACCTGTTTTATGAGCGATATCAGTGAACAAATGTGGATACTTTTGCTTCATTTGATCCTCACATTCCCAAGTAAACTCGGGTCCTCGTCTAGCGTTCCAACGAACCCTACTATCGGTATTTTGCTTTGTTTTAATTGTTTGACCTCACGGTCCATGATTTCAACAGGTTCTTCAATAAAATGGAGTTTATCATTGATTCGTATTTCGTCAAGAGGAATTACGACATCCTCTTCAGCTAAACATTTCTTTAAATTTGACACGTGAAATGTGTCATGAACACTACTAAGTTCTTGCGGTAGCTTTAATCCATAAGCAACTGCTCCAATTCTTTCGGTGATTTCAAAGGGTCCTACGTACCTAGGACTTAGCTTTCCTCGTTTACCGAATAGTACAACGCCTTTCCAGGGTGACACTTTCAACATGACTTTGTCGCCCACTTGAAATTCTAGCGGTTTTCTTCTTACATCAGCATAACTCTTTTGGCGACTCATGGCCGTTTTCAATCGCTGTTGTATTTGAATGATCTTTTCGGTGGTTTCATGAATAATTTCTGGTCCGGTAAGTTGTCTTTCTCCTACTTCACTCCAACAAATAGGAGACCTGCACTTTCTACCGTAAAGTGCTTCAAATGGTGTTGCGTTGATGCTCGTATGATAGCTGTTATTGTATGAGAATTCTGCCAATGGTAGATGTTTATCCCATCCGTTTCCGAAATCGATGACACATGCCCTCAGCATGTCTTCTAGGGTTTGAATGGTTCTTTCACTTTGGCCATCTGTCTGTGGGTGATAAGCGGTGCTCATATCTAATCAAGTTCCCAATGCTTTTTGTAATGACTGCCAAAAACGTGATGTGAATCGGGTGTCGCGATCAGATATAATGGAGATAGGTACACCATGCCTGGAAACTACTTCCTTCAAATATAGGCGTGCTAATTTCTCCATACTGTTTGTCTCCTTTATTGGTAGAAAGTGAGCTGATTTAGTTAGACGATCAACTATCACCCAAATAGTATCATGACTACTTGCAGTCCTTGGCAATTTCGTAATGAAATCCATGGTTATTCTTTCCCATTTCCACTGCGGAATTTCCGGTTGTAGCAGTAATCCCGAAGGCTTTTGGTGCTCAGCTTTGACCTTTGCACACGTCAGACATTTACTTACATAAGTAGCAATTTCTGTCTTCATATTAGGCCACCAATAGAACTTCTTGAGATCGTGGTATATTTTCCCATTTCCTGGGTGAATTGAGTACCTCGTTTTGTGTGCTTCATCCAGTACTAGTTGCCTTAGGTTACCATGTTTTGGTACCCATATCCTACCAGCAAAATACAGGGTTCCATCGGCTTTTACTTCAAGCTGTTTTTCTAACCCTCTGCTCATTTCGCCTTTTTCATTTTCTTCTTTTAAAGCCTCTAACTGTGCTGATTGAATTTGATTTGTGAGATCAGTACGAATTGTAATATTCAAAGCTCGGACCCTAAGAGGTTTTACTCTTTCTTTCCGACTTAGGGCATCAGCTACAACATTAGCCTTTCCGGGGTGGTAACGGATTTCACAATCGTAATCGTTTAACAACTCTACCCAGCGACGTTGCCTCATATTGAGTTGTTTTTGATCAAAAATATGCTGAAGACTCTTATGGTCGTTGTATACTGTACACTTGGTGCCATATAGATAGTGTCTTCATATTTTGAGTGCAAAAACTACTGCTCCAAGTTCCAAATCGTGCGTCGTATAGTTCTTTTCATGAATTTTTAGTTGTCGTGAGGCATATGCGATAACTTTTGTGCGTTGCATTAATACACATCCTAAACCTTGGCGCGAAGCATCACAATACACATCCTAAACCTAGGCTGAACAGCTCATTTCTGCTTGTTTTCTAGTTCGTCGACATCAAATAGTGTTTGCTGTAGCAAATAGTGTTTACTGTAGCAAATAGTGTTTACTGTAGCAAATAGTGTTACTGTAGCACTGTAGCAAAATACGGTTTTACTGTAGCAAATAGTGTTTTACTGTAGCAAATAGTGTTTTACTGTAGCAAAGTCGTTGTTACAGTAGCAATTAGTGTTTTACTTGTACATCTTATAATATATATATATATATATATATATATATATATATATATATATATATATATATATATAATATTAAATTATATAGAGAATTGGTTTAAATTAGTCGAAATTTTCCGGGTCATCACATGTTCGCTCTGTATTCATTGTAGTCGTTCATAGTGTTTAGAACGAACATAGTGAGAGTCATTGAGTTTTGGTAGTATATGACTAAGTATTTCCATAACGGATCGTTATGATCTCATCAATGTTGCTCCACCGGAACCTCGGTTCTATTTTATATATATATATATATATATATATATATATATATATATATATATATATATATATATATATATATATATATATATATATATATATATACACACATACATATATATATATACATACATACATATTAATATTTTTGCCAAAAAAAAAAATATAGTCCAAAATCATCTTTTCATGTTTCTTTTTAACTTTTTTTAGGAGATATGTATATTATTTGTTTCTTCAACGTTTTGTTTGTATTTAGCTTGGTTGGTTTTATTGATGCATATTTAACCTGCGTGTTGCAGGATTGATTCTTAGTTCATGAAGTTTTTTAATTGTCAATTATATGGGTTATCCAACCGTGTTTTTTAACTCAACTATGTTGCATTCACGTGGACCCCATCAAAACACGTTTTAGGTCTATATTTTTTTTAATAAAGAAATTCATCTTCTTTATTCAAATTTTTTGTTTCATCTTTACTTCTTCTTTATTTATGACCGAAAAAACCTCACGATATAGGCGTTTTATGTGCATGTTGGTGTCGATGATGTCGATTTATTATGCACACATATATTTACTTACTCTTACATATTTAATTTTTTTTTGTTTAGGTGAAACTGTGATTTTGTTGTTTTTCGTCGGAGTTGCAGCGATGAACATTAGTTTCAGACTGTTGTCTTTGACTTTCTAGACTCACTTGGGTTTCATTTTCCTTCTAGACTTTTCGATAGTTACACCTATCGTACATTAATAATTTCTTTTGCTGCTTCATATAATTTAGTTCTTGTTATAATTCATTAGGCTTATAACTACCTTTAGTGGTTTGGTTCGTGTTATAATTCAATAGGCTTATAACTACCTTTAGTGGTTTGTTCTTGACTATAGGCTACTTAAAATAAGAGAGAGTAAAAGAATGATATATGAAATATATTCTATATGTGCATCTTATGCAAATCACATCCTCTGGTATTTATAATACAATAATTTACTGTGCAGTTAGGTAGAATAATAATACATCCGTGATTTGCTCAATATTTGTCAGCCACATGTGTGTTGTCTTTATCACAACACTCCCCTTGGATGACAAATTGTATTAAAGAGCAACTTAGTACTGCCTCGTTAAAAACCTTGCTAAAGAAAACCCAGTGGGAAAAAACTTTAGCTAAGGGAAAAAGAGTGCAGCATAGAGTTGACTCCCCCTTAAGTAGACATCGTTGAGCTTTTACATCTTTTGAACATGCCTCATGCCAATATTGTGAACGTGTATTCTGAAAATAGCAGTTGGAAGTGCTTTGGTGAAAAGATCGGCAGAGTTTTTACTGGATTGAACATATCTCATTTCAATCTGGTTGTCTTTGATGAGATCTTGAGTGTATGAGAAGAATCTAGGAGGTATGTGTTTCGTTCGGTCACTTTTGATATACCCTTCTTTCATCTGTGCTATGCAAGCTGCATTATCTTCATATATAGTTGTTGGGATTTTATCGTGTTCTAGTCCACAAGAATCAGTAATGAGTTGTGTCATTGATCTCAACCAAAAACATTCCCGAGTAGCTTCATGTAATGCAATCACTTCGGCATGATTTGATGATGTTGCAACAAGTGTTTGTTTTTGAGAACGCCATGATATTGCGGTACCTCCATTTAGGAATACATATCCATTTTGAGATTTAGCTTTATGTGGATCAGATAAATAACCTGCATCTGCATAACCAACCAAAACTTGTTTTGATTTGTTAGAATAAAATAATCCTAAATCAGTAGTTCCTCGAAGGTATCGAAATATGTGTTTGATCCCATTCCAGTGTCTTTTGGTAGGAGCCGAGCTGAACCTTGCCAACAAATTAACTACGAAAGAAATGTCAGGTCTTGTACAATTTGTAAGATACATAAGAGCTCCAATTGCACTAAGATATGGTACTTCTGGTCCCAGGGTATCTTCATGATCTTCATAGGGACGAAATGGATCAGTGTCAACATTAAGTGATCTAACAACAATAGGAGTACTTAATGGTTTTGCCTTGACCATGTTGAAACGTTTTAAAATCTTTTCCGTATAAGTTGTTTGATGTACAAGTAAACCATTAGGCATATGCTCAATCTGCAAACCAAGGCAATACTTGGTTTTTCCGAGATCTTTCATTTCAAATTCTTTCTTTAGAAGTTGAATGGTTTCATGGATCTCTTTATTTGTGTAATGACCCGGAATTTTCCGACCAAATTATACTTATGAGATTAATATTTACATAAATTAAACCATACCAACATGATAAGCAATCCAAATTGTTGAGACTTGTGTTTTTGAAAAGAGTTTTACACAACGTTTGACCGTCCAATATGACCGATGATATCACGAACTATATAACATACGATAATTATACGTTTGTGTATATATATATATGTATTTATATATATTTAACATGATCTAAGGATGGTTTAACATCTCATTGTGTACTAATGACAATGAGTTATAAGTATATTATGAAACTACTAACTTAAGTTTTTAAAACGATAACTATACGTAACATTCTTTGATATATATACTTATAATCTATAATGCTTATACATGTATCGTATATATAATGTATTTAATCAATTTTTAAGGACTTAAATACATAAAACAATATAAGTATATTCACAAAAGATAGCTATATTTGAATTCTCGTTTCGTTTCCTCAAGATTTCTATACGTATATCTAGGGTATATGTACCCGTATCATACCCAGCTTCTATACGTATTTACTATTGGTATATACACATCAAATCAACATCCTAATCAACATTATTACTGCCCTATATATGAGGTAACTAGAATTTGTCAAGTAATATGAATTATTAGTAAAAAAACAAAATTAGGAATCCTTTTCTTTCTTTATAAACTAAAAACGTTTTTATAAATGAACACCATTTCTTCACTCCATTTTCTCATACCTACACCCTAATTTCTCTCTCAAAATACTCCTAACTTCATACTTGATCATCTCCAAGCATTTTTCCCATCATTTAGCTTTAATTACAAGCTTTAAACACCATAAGAAAACTCTTTCAAGAACATATCAAAATAACCACCCATTTGAAGAAGTTTACTTCCAACCTTTTGATCTAACTCCACCACTCTTTGATTCCAAGATTATTTCTTATCTTTTGCAGTAACTTTGTCCAAGTAACTTGAGGTAGTAACCTTGTTCATAATCTTATTCAATTCATATTCATATAGCTATCTTATTTTGTGGTATAAAATATTAACAACAAGAACATAGTTTGAATGATTTCAAACTTGTTCGCAAACTAAATAGATCCTTCTAACTTGACTTTTAAAACACTTCAAGAATTGTAATATATCATAATGATATGCTAACCTAACAAGATATAACTTGGTTTTACAAAGAACATCTTAAAAACTGAATCTACGTCGTCGGAGTGCAACCGGGGGCTGTTTTGGTTTGGATAATTAAAAACCATCTTGAACTTTGAATTGGAAGTTCATGTTCTGGAAAAATGATATTTCTTATGAATATGTTAACACGTAAAAATTTCATGGTTTAACTCAAAGTGTAAGTATTTTTAGAAAAATGATCATTAAATGTTGTTTTTATGATGGAAAATGATGACTTTCATAAGTTTCACCAAAGTTTGACCTATAACCTATGATTTCAAATACAAACTAAGGTATTTTCAGTTCATATTCTTAAAATTTGACTCGATCCAAGGAAGTGGCAAGTTGAACCAACAAAAACGGAGTTGTAATGAAGAAACTACGACTAAAACAAGATTGGGTATCCGAAGCTAGTTTAGCTACGAAAATATTTGGAGAAAAAGTAAATTAATCATATCTTTTCTAATTAATATGATATTTTATATATAATTACTTATGATTTGATTTTATATATTTCAGGACCACCCGTAAACAACACGAGAAGATTAATCATAAGACCTCATGATTGTACGCAACACGTCATTTAACAACACGGTACTTTATGTACGCAACACGTCATTTGACAACATGGTACCATGGGTTGAGATTAATTCTGATCAATACGAATACGATGGGGTCTTTATTTATTTTATTTAAGTAACTAATTGTGGACCACTAACATCGGACTGCTAACTACGGACTAAGAAAATATTAAAAGTATTAAAAGTATATATATATGTAACGATTACTTAAAAAGAAAATATGTTGATATATTATATATATGGTTAGGTTTGTGATATCTATCGGAGACCAAGTCGAATTAAATACCTTCAAGGCAAAAGTGAGTTTCATTTGCTCCCTTTTTAATTGCTTTTGCAATATATATTTTTGGGCTGAGAATACATGCGCTGCTTTTATAAATGTTTACAAAATAGACAAAAGTACTTAAAAATATATTCTACGTTGAGTTGTACCACTGGCATATTTCCCTGTAGCTTGGTAACTACTATTTACATGGGTATTGTAAACGCGAATCCTGTTGATAGATCTATCGGGCCTGACAACCCCAACCGGACTGGACGACCAGTATTCAACGGTTGCACAGTACTTCGTTTTGGTGACTACACTTGGTACGGTGTAGTGAGATTTCATAATAAAGGGAATATGCGACGTTGATTAAATGTTAAGTATGGTTACCAAGTGCTCAACCACTTAGAATGCTTTACATACACTTGCGAGTATATTATTTTTATGATTATGAAATCTTGTGGTCTATTAACATATTGAAATGATTGTTATGATAAACCTATGAACTCACCAACCTTTTGGTTGACACTTTAAATGTAACATCCCGCGTTTTTCCGTTAAATTTAATTTTAACACCGTCTTTTTTTTAAAACATAATCTTTCGTATTTAAATTAATAGTTTCCGTGAGTAACGTTCATTATATTCCCGCTATTTAATTTTGACATCACCCGTTTACTCGAGCGTTTTAAAAATATTCGTTTGGTTAATTCCCGCACCCGACTACAAACATGAGGGACTTAAGTTGACAAGTGGGCAAAGTGGTGACTAGGTCAACTAGTCAACCACTTCACCTCCTCCATCCATTTCCATCCATCTCCCTCATCTCTCTTTCTCTCTAGCAAGAACACACACACACACAACACCCAATTCAATCATTCATCATCTAAATTCGATTTAGGAGGCTTACAACAAAACAAATTACATATTTGGAATCCTCTCTTCATCCTCTACAATTTGATACCAACTTCATCTCGTTTGGGTAACATTTCTAAAACTCTAGATTTCTCTAAATTCGTGTTTTTGATTTGAAATGGTGTTAGTTAGTGTCTATGGCTCAAGTCTAACATGAATATATGTTTGGTTTGCTCGATTTGTTGTTTTTGGAGTAACTAGCATGAACTTGAAATGGGTTTGCTTAATCCTTGATTTTGGATGAGTTAATGTTGTTAGATTGTTAAAGTGCATGTTTTAATTGTGTTACTAGTATCACTAGCTTCGTTTTGATGCGTAGGTTGATTAAGAAAACTTCAAAAACATGAATATTGATTTTGTGATGTTTGACTAGGGTTTGATAGTTCTTGACATGAACTTTTGATGCTTGAATGCCATGGAATGTTAATTGTTAGTGATTAGTTGTAATGTATGCTTAATTACCTTCGAAACGGCATATCGTATGTGTAAATTGGATTCCCGAAACTTAAAATGCAATTGATGAACTTGAAACTTTGAAAATGGACTTTTAAACGATCACTTGACGAGAAATCGGTTATGGAAAATGTTGTTTTTGTTTGATGAAACATGTTTAGTTGTGTTCCTTGTCAAAAGAGCTTTCCAACGGTATAAGATACGCTTCCTAATTGTTTACGGTTTGAGTTTTGCGTTTGTTTGAAATTTTACCAAGCCTTGAACAAGTGAAACAGGCCAGGGACCAGGCCACGGCCATTGTCGCGCCGCGGAGCAATTTGTCGCGCCGTGGCCCAAAGGGTGATTTTAGAACATGTTTTTCAAGCTTTCTGACCTTCAACATAGGCATTTGTCGCGCCGCGGAGCAATTTGTCGCGCCGTGACAATTGCCTGTTTCATCCGAACTTCAGCAAACTTGTTTTGGCCATAACTTTTTGACCGTAACTCCGTTTTCGATGAATCAAATATCGTTGGAAACGTAATAAGATTTCCTTTCTAATGGTAAGGTTTTGAAATGTCAACTCAAACTTTATTACAATCGTTCTAACATGCTTTTATACTTGATTCTTGCATGAAACTTGACAACGTGATTCACATGCTATACTATTCGAGTCGTAACGAGCCATAGGACTAATTGAACACATTTCACCCGACCTTGTGTCGTAACCGGTTAATTGATATAACTTACTTGTTTAGGTCAAGGCTAAGCAACTTTCATGCACACGTTTACTTGTTGAAGTACTTTTATACTCGTGCACTCGAGGTGAGATCATAGTCCCACTTTTACTCTTTTGAACTTATATTTGGGATGAGAAAACATAAACGATTCTTTTGAACTAAGTGAACACAAGAACGGGAAAACAAACATTCTACATACGAGTTTAGAACAAAATCCTCAATTCGATTATCATTAGTTACACTTGCCGGGTGTAAGCGAGAACTTATGTTGTATGGATCCATATGGGTTTGACAAACCCTCATTCAAACGGTTCGCTACCGTTTACGAATGAAATATATTTTCGAGAAACAGTGTTTGTTCTAGCACTAAGTGATGGGGTATACAATGGAAGGAATGTTAAGCTTTGATAATTGGGTGCTCGTGAAACAAACTTTTGGAATGTATTACTATTATTTCATTGATGCAAAATCTTGTGGTTCACTTGTACTTACTTACTTAAACCTATGATTTCACCAACGTTTTCGTTGACAGATTTCTATGTTTTTGTCAGGTCCTTGAACGATACATGATACATGCTTCCGCTCATTATTTGATACTTGCATTGGATGTCGAGTATATGTGCATTTCATGGAGCGTCTTTTGACTTTACTTTAAACCGTGTCGCCTAGATTTCATTCGTATTATAACGTTGTAACTTAACTATTGGTTGAACAATTCTTGTAAACTTTGGGAACAATCTTTATTTTGAAATGAAGGCGACATATTTTGGTCAAACTTTGTCTTAAAGACTTATGACCACGTAACGGGACCTAAGTAGACGGCGCCGTCAAACATGATTTGGTCGGGTCGCTACAGATGGTATCAGAGCGTTGGTTGTAGGGATTTAGAGTTCATTGGTGTCAACCCCGAGTCATAGGGTACATTAGTGAGTCTAGACTACAACCGGCATATAGACTGAAGTAGGAATTATTTGACTAATTGTGCATTTATACTCGAACTCTCCTATCATATCTAACTCGTATTCGATCTTGATCTTACGTTGATAAATTTTGTTGGTGCGCCACCTTGACTTTATGAAGTAATGTTAAATGCACATGAGAATCAGGGTAATATAATTTCCGGGATTATATTACGGTGATTCACACGGACGTTCCGACATTATGACATAGAGAATTTAAGGCGAGTCAAGGAAAAATTTTCTCTCTATCCTTATTCCATGCCACGGTTAGTATTGTTGAAAATACTAACCAACGATATTCTTGTCTCATGAAGGAACAATGGCTCACCAAGGTCAACACAATACTCCTCTCGAAACTCTAGAACAAGCTCTTCAACGAATGATAACCACCGCCGTGGGTACGGCCGTGGCCGATCACTTTTCTAACAACAACAATCATGGAGCCGGTAATTCAATCGAAGGTTGCTCCTACAAGAACTTCATGAAGTACAATCCTCCCACTTTCAATGGAACCGAAGGACCGGTTGCTCTCACCCGATGGTTCGAACAAACAGAAGCCGTTTTTAGCATAAGCGGTTGTCGGGACCAAGATAAGGTCAAGTTTTCCACCCCCACTCTCACCGGTATTGCTCTCTCATGGTGGAACACGTATGTACAATCGGTGGGTATCGATGAAGCCCTTACACTCTCTTGGACCGAATTAAGAGAAAGAATGACCACCGAATACTTCCCGCGCGAAGAGACTCGAAGGCTCGAACAGGGGCCAAGAAATTTAAAAATAGCCCGAGATGACCTCGAAGCTTATAATCAACGGTTTGCCGAACTAACCTCAATTTGTCCAAACCTCCGGGCTCCCGGGCCCCAAGGAGTTGAGTTTTACATGGATGGCCTCCCTAAGAGCATTCCACACGGGGTAATGCCATTAAGACCCGCCGACCTACAAGAGGCTGTGATGATAGCCCGCCGATTTATAAAAACGGTGGATGAAATTGAAGCGCTGGCACCAACGGCCGAGGCCCAACCAGTTAACAACAAAAGAAAACAGGAAGCCTCTCCATCAAGCAACCACAACCACAACGACTCCACCAAGAAGCCTTTCACCCCCGGCGGCAGGAAAAATTATGCTGGAACACGACCTTTTTGCAACACGTGCCACAAACATCATTATGGAAAATGTGGCGGACCATTTTGCATCAAGTGTCAAAGAAGTGGCCATGTGGCCCATAGTTGTAAGGGTGTCGCCCCCGTCGCTAAAAAGGTGCCCAGTGCACGCAGAAGGGGTGCTTGTTTTGAATGTGGACAACTGGGTCATTTTAAGAATGCATGTCCCAAGAAGAACGCCCACCCTAATGTACGCGAATGAGCTTTCAACCTTAACACATAGGATTCCCGGAACGACAATTAGTTACGGGTACGTTTCTTCTCAACGACTCTTATGTTTCATGTTTATCCGATTCGGGTATCGATAAATGTTTTGTATCCAAGGCTTTGGAGCCTACTCTTTGCACTCCACCCCTCCCCCTAGATATTACTTACGCCATTCAAGTGACCAACGGAAAACCATTGCGTATCGAAAAATTTTATCGGAGGGAGTACGTTAAACTTATTGGGTAGGTAATTTGAACTTCTATTTGACATCTATAGAACTAGGGAGCCCGAAACCTATACGTTAGGAAGGGAATGTTTTCCCCACATATATGTGATTTTAGTGAACTAAATGATTTCCGTTTAAGAACCGATATCCTCTTCCCCGTATCAACAACCTCTTGAACCGTTACACGGATCTCGCGTATATTCTAAAATCGACCTTCATTCTGGTTATCATCAATTGAGGGTTAAGGGAGAAGATGTCTCCTAAACCGCTTTCCGAACTCGCTACGATAGTTATAAATTTCTTTTAGTGCCGTTCAGTTTATCTAAGGCTCCGCCCGTATTCATAGACCTCCGGAACCGCGTATGCAAACTTATCTAGACAAATCCGTTACCGTACTTATAATTGATGTTTTAAGCTATTCAAGCGGAAAGGAAAAAACGGACAACGTCTCCGTCTTACGCTCGAACTCTTGAGAAAAGAGCAACTATATGCCGAATTCTCCAAGTGAGAATTTTGGTTAAACGAAGTCCAAATTCTAAATCATGTTGTTAGTGGTCAAGGTAAAAAAAAAAAAAAAAAAAAAAAAAAAAAAAAAAAAAAAAAAATTTAATTAATTAATTTTGGAGAAACCCTCACGACTCAGACTTGTATTCGTAAAAATCTTAGATCTCACCGGTTGTTACCGAAGATTCATTTCTGACTTTTCTCGTATTACACGACTTTAATCTCTCCGCGATCGAACCTTGAGCGTGAAGAATCACACCAACATTTCTAGCTAAATTCGTACAACACCAGATGGGACTCAAATATGGAAATATTTCTACTTGGACGCCGAAAGGCATACTCCCTCGACTCGAAATCAACGGGACGGAAATTCGTTATTTTGCACGAAGAATTCGAATACTAAATTGTGGATCCGATCAATATTCTTGTCATCACGTACCACACTACATACCTCTGTTATTTCACCGTTACCGTCTGATATTACTGGAAATTAAGATAACACACAATCCAACGATACTTCACTCTTCTTTGACTTAACGCCCTTGTGTTTCTGATAATCGGTCAACTATTATTCAACCCCGAACTATACAACTACGTGTACTACCTCGTTTCTCTTTCAGACTTCAACTTTTGACAACTAGAGGCACGTTATGGCAACCTCGAGATGTAAACTCATCCTATTCTAAGTCCTCATTTCACTACTATCTTTACCGTTCGCATTTCCGTTTAAAGAAACTCCTTGTAACATTTCTCCATGGATAGAGAAACTCCTCATATTACATAAGTATTCGCCACGAGGGTGAATAGTCCTAACGAACATTTTTTTCGAACCCTAACTGACTCGTTCAAACATATCTTAAGAGATTCTATTCCAACACGGTGTATCTTTGTTAATTATCCCGTATCGAAATACTCGTTTCACTTCTAGTTTTACAAGAAGCCTCGGGACCGCGTTTAGACATGAGTACCGCGTACCATCCACAACCCGACGGACCGAACAAACATGTGATTTAAACCTTGGAAACCATAATACAAGTTTGTATTACCAACTTCAAATTTACTTGAGAAAAGTATTTTCCTTTAACCGAATCCTCGTACTACAATGATTTTCATTCAAGTTTTAACGTCACTCCTTTTGAAACCACATGTGACCGGAAACGTCATTCTCCCTTGTCGAACCAAGTAAACGATGATCAATTCACCGGGGCCGAGGTTGTTCATGAGCAACCGAGAAAATTTATTCATATTCAGGTAAAACCCTACGCGACTCGTAATCACCAAGAGCTACGCCGATGTTAGACGTAAACATTTCAAATTCCACGTGGGAAACCGCGTCACGTTAAGAGTCGCACCTTGGAAAGGTGCAATCCGTTTCGGGAAACGTAGGAAGCTAAATCCGCGATATTTTGATCCTTTAAATTCTTGGGGTGTTTTGGACCCGTCGCTAGCCGTTTAGACTTTTCCGACTCATTTTGGGTCTCCGTTTATCCTACATTCGATGTATCAACTCAAAGACGTGTTTTGCGAAACGAGAACTTGTTATCTCCTTTGATGAACTCACTATCGACGATAACCCTCACTTCCTAGGAGGACCGGTTGAAACCATAAATCGTGAAGCCAAACCTTAAAACATCGTATGATCCCGACCGTCAAAATTCGTTGAAATACCCTAGAACGTACTTCTCCCTCACTCGTAGAATTGGCAACGCAAGATCTCGAGGAAGATTCAACAACTACTACTTCCAACTAAATTTCGGGACGAAATTTCTTTTGAGGTGTGGATAATGTAACATCCCGCGTTTTTCCGTTAAATTTAATTTTAACACCGTCTTTTTTTTAAAACATAATCTTTCGTATTTAAATTAATAGTTTCCGTGAGTAACGTTCATTATATTCCCGCTATTTAATTTTGACATCACCCGTTTACTCGAGCGTTTTAAAAATATTCGTTTGGTTAATTCCCGCACCCGACTACAAACATGAGGGACTTAAGTTGACAAGTGGGCAAAGTGGTGACTAGGTCAACTAGTCAACCACTTCACCTCCTCCATCCATTTCCATCCATCTCCCTCATCTCTCTTTCTCTCTAGCAAGAACACACACACACAACACCCAATTCAATCATTCATCATCTAAATTCGATTTAGGAGGCTTACAACAAAACAAATTACATATTTGGAATCCTCTCTTCATCCTCTACAATTTGATACCAACTTCATCTCGTTTGGGTAACATTTCTAAAACTCTAGATTTCTCTAAATTCGTGTTTTTGATTTGAAATGGTGTTAGTTAGTGTCTATGGCTCAAGTCTAACATGAATATATGTTTGGTTTGCTCGATTTGTTGTTTTTGGAGTAACTAGCATGAACTTGAAATGGGTTTGCTTAATCCTTGATTTTGGATGAGTTAATGTTGTTAGATTGTTAAAGTGCATGTTTTAATTGTGTTACTAGTATCACTAGCTTCGTTTTGATGCGTAGGTTGATTAAGAAAACTTCAAAAACATGAATATTGATTTTGTGATGTTTGACTAGGGTTTGATAGTTCTTGACATGAACTTTTGATGCTTGAATGCCATGGAATGTTAATTGTTAGTGATTAGTTGTAATGTATGCTTAATTACCTTCGAAACGGCATATCGTATGTGTAAATTGGATTCCCGAAACTTAAAATGCAATTGATGAACTTGAAACTTTGAAAATGGACTTTTAAACGATCACTTGACGAGAAATCGGTTATGGAAAATGTTGTTTTTGTTTGATGAAACATGTTTAGTTGTGTTCCTTGTCAAAAGAGCTTTCCAACGGTATAAGATACGCTTCCTAATTGTTTACGGTTTGAGTTTTGCGTTTGTTTGAAATTTTACCAAGCCTTGAACAAGTGAAACAGGCCAGGGACCAGGCCACGGCCATTGTCGCGCCGCGGAGCAATTTGTCGCGCCGTGGCCCAAAGGGTGATTTTAGAACATGTTTTTCAAGCTTTCTGACCTTCAACATAGGCATTTGTCGCGCCGCGGAGCAATTTGTCGCGCCGTGACAATTGCCTGTTTCATCCGAACTTCAGCAAACTTGTTTTGGCCATAACTTTTTGACCGTAACTCCGTTTTCGATGAATCAAATATCGTTGGAAACGTAATAAGATTTCCTTTCTAATGGTAAGGTTTTGAAATGTCAACTCAAACTTTATTACAATCGTTCTAACATGCTTTTATACTTGATTCTTGCATGAAACTTGACAACGTGATTCACATGCTATACTATTCGAGTCGTAACGAGCCATAGGACTAATTGAACACATTTCACCCGACCTTGTGTCGTAACCGGTTAATTGATATAACTTACTTGTTTAGGTCAAGGCTAAGCAACTTTCATGCACACGTTTACTTGTTGAAGTACTTTTATACTCGTGCACTCGAGGTGAGATCATAGTCCCACTTTTACTCTTTTGAACTTATATTTGGGATGAGAAAACATAAACGATTCTTTTGAACTAAGTGAACACAAGAACGGGAAAACAAACATTCTACATACGAGTTTAGAACAAAATCCTCAATTCGATTATCATTAGTTACACTTGCCGGGTGTAAGCGAGAACTTATGTTGTATGGATCCATATGGGTTTGACAAACCCTCATTCAAACGGTTTGCTACCGTTTACGAATGAAATATATTTTCGAGAAACAGTGTTTGTTCTAGCACTAAGTGATGGGGTATACAATGGAAGGAATGTTAAGCTTTGATAATTGGGTGCTCGTGAAACAAACTTTTGGAATGTATTACTATTATTTCATTGATGCAAAATCTTGTGGTTCACTTGTACTTACTTACTTAAACCTATGATTTCACCAACGTTTTCGTTGACAGATTTCTATGTTTTTCTCAGGTCCTTGAACGATACATGATACATGCTTCCGCTCATTATTTGATACTTGCATTGGATGTCGAGTATATGTGCATTTCATGGAGCGTCTTTTGACTTTACTTTAAACCGTGTCGCCTAGATTTCATTCGTATTATAACGTTGTAACTTAACTATTGGTTGAACAATTCTTGTAAACTTTGGGAACAATCTTTATTTTGAAATGAAGGCGACATATTTTGGTCAAACTTTGTCTTAAAGACTTATGACCACGTAACGGGACCTAAGTAGACGGCGCCGTCAAACATGATTTGGTCGGGTCGCTACATTAAAGCATGTTTATTCTCAGGTACGAATTAAGTCTTCCGCTGTGCATTTGCTCAATATAAGGACATTACTTGGAGCTGACCATCGTAATGGGACCAAATGTTGATGACTTCGTCCAGGTGGATTAGGACGGGTCCTTTCAGTTGGTATCAGAGCGGTGGTCGTAGCGAACTAGGTCTTGCATTAGTGTGTCTAACTAGTAGTTGTTAGGATGCATTAATGAGTCTGGACTTCGACCGTGTCTACATGTCAAAAGTTTTGCTTATCATTTCTAGTCGGAAATCATCTGCTTATCATCCTTAGGAAATTACCTGCTTATCATTCATAAGTCTAGACACGTTTTACTGCATTTACTGCATTGATAGTGAAATGTCCCGTTCTTATTGATTAAAAACGTTCCATATTAATTGATTTCGTTGCGAGGTTTTGACCTCTATATGAGACGTTTTTCAAAGACTGCATTCATTTTTAAAACAAACCATAACCTTTATTTCATAGATAAAGGTTTTAAAAAGCTTTACGTAGATTATCAAATAATGATAATCTAAAATATCCTGTTTACACACGACCATTACATAATGGTTTACAATACAAATATGTTACAACAAAATAAGTTTCTTGAATGCAGTTTTTACACAATATCATACAAGCATGGACTCCAAATCTCGTCCTTATTTAAGTATGCGACAGCGGAAGCTCTTAATAATCACCTGAGAATAAACATGCTTAAAACGTCAACAAAAATGTTGGTGAGTTATAGGTTTAACCTATATATATCAAATCATAATAATAGACCACAAGATTTCATATTTCAATACACATCCCATACATAGAGATAAAAATCATTCATATGGTGAACACCTGGTAACCGACATTAACAAGATACATATATAAGAATATCCCCATCATTCCGGGACACCCTTCGGATATGATATAAATTTCGAACTACTAAAGCATCCGGTACTTTGGATGGGGTTTGTTAGGCCCAATAGATCTATCTTTAGGATTCGCGTCAATTAGGGTGTCTGTTCCCTAATTCTTAGATTACCAGACTTAATAAAAAGGGGCATATTCGATTTCGATAATTCAACCATAGAATGTAGTTTCACGTACTTGTGTCTATTTTGTAAATCATTTATAAAACCTGCATGTATTCTCATCCCAAAAATATTAGATTTTAAAAGTGGGACTATAACTCACTTTCACAGATTTTTACTTCGTCGGGAAGTAAGACTTGGCCACTGGTTGATTCACGAACCTATAACAATATATACATATATATCAAAGTATGTTCAAAATATATTTACAACACTTTTAATATATTTTGATGTTTTAAGTTTATTAAGTCAGCTGTCCTCGTTAGTAACCTACAACTAGTTGTCCACAGTTAGATGTACAGAAATAAATCGATAAATATTATCTTGAATCAATCCACGACCCAGTGTATACGTATCTCAGTATTGATCACAACTCAAACTATATATATTTTGGAATCAACCTCAACCCTGTATAGCTAACTCCAACATTCACATATAGAGTGTCTATGGTTGTTCCGAAATATATATAGATGTGTCGACATGATAGGTCGAAACATTGTATACGTGTCTATGGTATCTCAAGATTACATAATATATAATACAAGTTGATTAAGTTATGGTTGGAATAGATTTGTTACCAATTTTCACGTAGCTAAAATGAGAAAAATTATCCAATCTTGTTTTACCCATAACTTCTTCATTTTAAATCCGTTTTGAGTGAATCAAATTGCTATGGTTTCATATTGAACTATATTTTATGAATCTAAACAAAAAAAAGTATAGGTTTCTAGTCGGAAAAATAAGTTACAAGTCGTTTTTGTAAAGGTAGTCATTTCAGTCGAAAGAACGACGTCTAGATGACCATTTTAGAAAACATACTTCCACTTTGAGTTTAACCATAATTTTTGGATATAGTTTCATGTTCATAATAAAAATCATTTTCTTAGAATAACAACTTTTAAATCAAAGTTTATCATAGTTTTTAATTAACTAACCCAAAACAGCCCGCGGTGTTACTACGACGGCGTAAATCCGGTTTTACGGTGTTTTTCGTGTTTCCAGGTTTTAAATCATTAAGTTAGCATATCATATAGATATAGAACATGTGTTTAGTTGATTTTAAAAGTCAAGTTAGAAGGATTAACTTTTTTTTGCGAACAAGTTTAGAATTAACTAAACTATGTTCTAGTGATTACAAGTTTAAACCTTCGAATAAGATAGCTTTATATGTATGAATCGAATGGTGTTATGAACATCATTACTACCTTAAGTTCCTTGGATGAACCTACTGGAAAAGAGAAAAATGGATCTAGCTTCAATGGATCCTTGGATGGCTCAAACTTCTTGAAGCAAAATCATGACACGAAAACAAGTTCAAGTAAGATCATCACTTGAAATAAGATTGTTATAGTTATAGAAATTGAACCAAAGTTTGAATATGATTATTACCTTGTATTAGAATGATAACCTACTGTAAGAAACAAAGATTTCTTGAGGTTGGATGATCACCTTACAAGATTGGAAGTGAGCTAGCAAACTTGAAAGTATTCTTGATTTTATGAAACTAGAACTTTTGGAATTTATGAAGAACACTTAGAACTTGAAGATAGAACTTGAGAGAGTTCAATTAGATGAAGAAAATTGAAGAATGAAAGTGTTTGTAGGTGTTTTTGGTCGTTGGTGTATGGATTAGATATAAAGGATATGTAATTTTTGTTTTCATGTAAATAAGTCATGAATGATTACTCATATTTTTGTAATCTTATGAGATATTTCATGCTAGTTGCCAAATGATGGTTCCCACATGTGTTAGGTGACTCACATGGGCTGCTAAGAGCTGATCATTGGAGTGTATATACCAATAGTACATACATCTAAAAGCTGTGTATTGTACGAGTACGAATACGGGTGCATACGAGTAGAATTGTTGATGAAACTGAACGAGAATGTAATTGTAAGCATTTTTGTTAAGTAGAAGTATTTTGATAAGTGTATTGAAGTCTTTCAAAAGTGTATAAATACATATTAAAACACTACATGTATATACATTTTAACTGAGTCGTTAAGTCATCGTTAGTCGTTACATGTAAGTGTTGTTTTGAAACCTTTAGGTTAACGATCTTGTTAAATGTTGTTAACCCAATGTTTATAATATCAAAAGAGATTTTAAATTATTATATTATCATGATATTATGATGTACGAATATCTCTTAATATGATATATATACATTAAATGTCGTTACAACGATAAACGTTACATATATGTCTCGTTTCAAAATCATTAAGTTAGTAGTCTTGTTTTTACATATGTAGTTCATTGTTAATATAATTAATGATATGTTTACTTATCATAATATCATGTTAACTATATATATAACCATATATATGTCATCATATAGTTTTTTTTACAAGTTTTAACGTTCGTGAATCACCGGTCAACTTGGGTGGTCAATTGTCTATATGAAACCTATTTCAATTAATCAAGTCTTAACAGTTTGATTGCTTAACATGTTGGAAACATTTAATCATGTAAACATCAATCTCAATTAATATATATAAACATGGAAAAGTTCGGGTCACTACAGTACCTACCCGTTAAATAAATTTCGTCCCGAAATTTTAAGCTGTTGAAGGTGTTGACGAATCTTCTAGAAATAGATGCGGGTATTTCTTCTTCATCTGATCTTCACGCTCCCAGGTGAACTCGGGTCCTCTACGAGCATTCCATCGAACCTTAACAATTGGTATCTTGTTTTGCTTAAGTCTTTTAACCTCACGATCCATTATTTCGACGGGTTCTTCGATGAATTGGAGTTTTTCGTTGATTTGGATTTCATCTAACGGAATAGTGAGATCTTCTTTAGCAAAACATTTCTTCAAATTCGAGACGTGGAAAGTGTTATGTACAGCTGCGAGTTGTTGAGGTAACTCAAGTCGGTAAGCTACTGGTCCGACACGATCAATAATCTTGAATGGTCCAATATACCTTGGATTTAATTTCCCTCGTTTACCAAATCGAACAACGCCTTTCCAAGGTGAAACTTTAAGCATGACCATCTCTCCAATTTCAAATTCTATATCTTTTCTTTTAATGTCAGCGTAGCTCTTTTGTCGACTTTGGGCGGTTTTCAACCGTTGTTGAATTTGGATGATCTTCTCGGTAGTTTCTTGTATAATCTCCGGACCCGTAATTTGTCTGTCCCCCACTTCACTCCAACAAATCGGAGACCTGCACTTTCTACCATAAAGTGCTTCAAACGGCGCCATCTCAATGCTTGAATGGTAGCTGTTGTTGTAGGAAAATTCTGCTAACGGTAGATGTCGATCCCAACTGTTTCCGAAATCAATAACACATGCTCGTAGCATGTCTTCAAGCGTTTGTATCATCCTTTCGCTCTGCCCATCAGTTTGTGGATGATAGGCAGTACTCATGTCTAGACGAGTTCCTAATGCTTGCTGTAATGTCTGCCAGAATCTTGAAATAAATCTGCCATCCCCATCAGAGATAATAGAGATTGGTATTCCATGTCTGGAGATGACTTCCTTCAAATACAGTCGTGCTAACTTCTCCATCTTGTCATCTTCTCTTATTGGTAGGAAGTGTGCTGATTTGGTGAGACGATCAACTATTACCCAAATAGTATCAAAACCACTTGCAGTCCTTGGCAATTTAGTGATGAAATCCATGGTAATATTTTCCCATTTCCATTCCAGGATTTCGGGTTGTTGAAGTAGACCTGATGGTTTCTGATGCTCAGCTTTGACCTTAGAACACGTCAAACATTCTCCTACGTATTTAGCAACATCGGCTTTCATACCCGGCCACCAAAAATGTTTCTTGAGATCCTTGTACATCTTCCCCGTTCCAGGATGTATTGAGTATCTGGTTTTATGAGCTTCTCTAAGTACCATTTCTCTCATATCTCCAAATTTTGGTACCCAAATCCTTTCAGCCCTATACCGGGTTCCGTCTTCCCGAATATTAAGATGCTTCTCCGATCCTTTGGGTATTTCATCCTTTAAATTTCTCTCTTTTAAAACTCCTTGTTGCACCTCCTTTATTTGAGTAGTAAGGTTATTATGAATCATTATATTCATAGATTTTACTCGAATGGGTTCTCTGTCCTTCCTGCTCAAGGCATCGGCTACCACATTTGCCTTCCCCGGGTGGTAACGAATCTCAAAGTCGTAATCATTCAATAATTCAATCCACCTACGCTGCCTCATATTCAGTTGTTTCTGATTAAATATGTGTTGAAGACTTTTATGGTCGGTATATATAATACTTTTGACCCCATATAAGTAGTGCCTCCAAGTCTTTAATGCAAAAACAACCGCGCCTAATTCCAAATCATGCGTCGTATAATTTTTTTCGTGAATCTTCAATTGTCTAGACGCATAAGCAATCACCTTCGTTCGTTGCATTAATACACAACCGAGACCTTGCTTTGATGCGTCACAATAAATCACAAAATCATCATTCCCTTCAGGCAATGACAATATAGGTGCCGTAGTTAGCTTTTTCTTCAATAACTGAAACGCTTTCTCTTGTTCATCATTCCATTCAAATTTCTTCCCTTTATGCGTTAATGCAGTCAAGGGTTTTGCTATTCTGGAAAAGTCTTGGATGAACCTTCTGTAGTAACCAGCTAGTCCCAAAAACTGGCGTATGTGTTTCGGAGTTTTCGGGGTTTCCAACTTTTCAACAGTTTCTATCTTTGCCGGATCCACCTTAATACCTTCTTTGTTCACTATGTGACCGAGGAATTGAACTTCTTCCAACCAAAATGCACACTTTGAAAACTTAGCGTACAATTCTTCCTTCCTCAATACTTCTAACACCTTTCTCAAATGTTCACCGTGTTCTTGGTCATTCTTTGAGTAAATAAGTATGTCATCAATGAAAACAATGACAAACTTGTCAAGGTATGGTCCACACACTCGGTTCATAAGGTCCATGAACACAGCTGGTGCATTAGTTAAACCAAACGGCATGACCATAAACTCGTAATGACCGTAACGTGTTCTGAAAGCAGTCTTTGGAATATCATCTTCTTTCACCCGCATTTGATGATACCCGGAACGTAAGTCAATCTTTGAATAAACAGACGAGCCTTGTAGTTGATCAAATAAGTCGTCGATTCTCGGTAGTGGGTAGCGGTTCTTGATGGTAAGTTTGTTCAACTCTCGGTAGTCGATACACAACCTGAATGTACCATCTTTCTTCTTGACAAACAAAACAGGAGCTCTCCACGGTGATGTGCTTGGTCGAATGAAACCACGCTCTAAAAGTTCTTGTAATTGGCTTTGCAGTTCTTTCATCTCGCTGGGTGCGAGTCTGTAAGGAGCACGAGCTATTGGTGCAGCTCCTGGTACAAGATCTATTTGAAATTCAACGGATCGATGTGGGGGTAATCCCGGTAATTCTTTCGGAAATACATCGGGAAATTCTTTTGCAATGGGAACATCATTGATGCTCTTTTCTTCAGTTTGTACTTTCTCGACGTGTGCTAGAACAGCATAGCAACCTTTTCTTATTAGTTTTTGTGCCTTCAAATTACTAATAAGATGTAGCTTCGTGTTGCCCTTTTCTCCGTACACCATTAAGGGTTTTCCTTTTTCTCGTATAATGCGAATTGCATTTTTGTAACAAACGATCTCCGCTTTCACTTCTTTCAACCAGTCCATACCGATTATCACATCAAAACTCCCTAACTCTACTGGTATCAAATCAATCTTAAATGTTTCGCTAACCAGTTTAATTTCTCGATTCCGACATATATTATCTGCTGAAATTAATTTACCATTTGCTAATTCGAGTAAAAATTTACTATCCAAAGGCGTCAATGGACAACTTAATTTAGCACAAAAATCTCTACTCATATAGCTTCTATCCGCACCCGAATCAAATAAAACGTAAGCAGATTTATTGTCAATAAGAAACGTACCCGTAACAAGCTCCGGGTCTTCCTGTGCCTCTACCGCATTAATATTGAAAACTCTTCCACGGCCTTGTCCATTCGTGTTCTCCTGGTTCGGGCAATTTCTAATAATGTGGCCTGGTTTTCCACATTTATAACAAACTACATTGGCATAACTTGCTCCGACACTACTTGCTCCGCCATTACTCGTTCCGACACCATTTGTTCCTTTCGTTCTATTAACCCCTGGTCCGTAGACCTCACACTTCGCCGCGCTATGACCATTTCTTTTACACTTGTTGCAAAATTTGGTGCAGAACCCCGAGTGATTCTTTTCACACCTTTGGCATAGTTGCTTCTGATTGTTGTTGTTGTTGCGGTTATTATTGTTGTTGGAATGATTGTTGTAGTTGCTGTTGTTGTTGTTGTTGTTGTTGTTGTTGGGCCGTTTGTTGTAGTTGCGATTGATGTTGCGATTGTTGGGATAATTGTTGCGATTATTGTTGTAATTGCTGTTGTTGTTGTATTGGTGATTCTTATCACCGTTTTCCTCCCACTTTCTTTTGACTTGCTTCACATTGGCCTCTTCAGCAGTCTGTTCTTTAATTCTTTCTTCAATCTGGTTCACTAGTTTGTGAGCCATTCTACATGCCTGTTGTATGGAGGCGGGCTCGTGTGAACTTATATCTTCTTGGATTCTTTTCGGTAATCCTTTCACAAACGCGTCGATCTTCTCTTCCTCATCTTCGAATGCTCCCGGACACAATAGGCACAATTCTGTGAATCGTCTTTCGTACGTGGTAATATCAAATCCTTGGGTTCGTAACCCTCTAAGTTCTGTCTTGAGCTTATTGACCTCGGTTCTGGGACGGTACTTCTCGTTCATCAAGTGCTTGAATGCTGACCACGGTAGTGCGTACGCATCATCTTGTCCCACTTGCTCTAGATAGGTATTCCACCATGTTAACGCAGAACCTGTGAAGGTATGCGTAGCGTACTTCACTTTGTCCTCTTCAGTACACTTACTTATGGCAAACACCGATTCAACCTTCTCGGTCCACCGTTTCAATCCGATCGGTCCTTCGGTTCCATCAAATTCCAAAGGTTTGCAGGCAGTGAATTCTTTGTAGGTGCATCCTACGCGATTTCCTGTACTGCTAGATCCAAGGTTATTGTTGGTATGTAGCGCAGCCTGTACTGCGGCTATGTTTGAAGCTAGAAAAGTACGGAATTCCTCTTCATTCATATTCACGGTGTGTCGAGTAGTCGGTGCCATTTCCTTCAAAATAGTTAAATGAAACAAGTTAATCATACAGAATATTAAGAGTAGTTAATAGTATTTCGTAGCATAATATGAACTCATTTATAAAAGCTTTTTCTTCATATTAGCGTTTTATAAGTTTAAATTCGGGTAGTACCTACCCGTTAAGTTCATACTTAGTAGCTAATATACAATTCAACTACTACAATTCTATATGAAAAACTGATTATAATAATATTTCGCGTTCAAACTTTTATACAATATTTTACAAACTTACAATACCGCTTATTTTACATAAAGCATGAAATATAGCACACAATAACTTTGATACAAGATAGTTGTGAAGACAATTCTAGCTAGTACACAAGTCGTTCCGCAAAGGCAATAAAGACACGTAATTCATACGTCCAGAAACAAGTCATGCATTCTGGTTTTACTAGGACTACTTCCCATCCTTGGTCTTGTGCAACATAACCGTTATGGCCGTTGATAAGACAGCGTGTTGTAACGTCATCAAAGGGACGAGGGTTACGTAATGTCCAACAGTCCCGTAATAATCTAAAAACCTCATTTCTTACCCCAATTACCGACTCCGTCACTTGTGGAAACGTTTTGTTTAATAGTTGTAGCCCGATGTTCTTGTTCTCACTTTGGTGAGAAGCGAACATTACTAATCCGTAAGCATAACATGCTTCTTTATGTTGCATGTTAGCCGCTTTTTCTAAATCACGAAGTCCAATATTCGGATATATTGAGTCAAAATAATTTCTTAACCCGTTGCGTAAAATAGCATTTGGGTTCCCCGCAATATATGCGTCAAAGTAAACACATCGTAACTTATGGGTTTCCCAATGTGATATCCCCCATCTTTCAAACGAAAGTCTCTTATAAACCAAGACATTCTTGGAACGTTCTTCGAATGTCTTACAAACTGATCTCGCCTTAAATAGTTGTGCCGAAGAATTCTGGCCGACTCTAGACAAGATTTCATCAATCATGTCTCCGGGTAGGTCTCTTAAAATATTGGGTTGTCTATCCATTTTGTGTTTTTATACTGTAAAATAGACAAGAGTTAGATTCATAAAAAAAATACTTATTAATACAAGCAATTTTTACATATATCATAAAGCATAAGCACACTATATTACATATATTACACTACACGAATACAACTATCTTATTCCGACTCACTTGTTTCTTCTTCTTCGGTTTTAGTTCGTTTTGCCAAGTTTCTAGGGATATATGATGTTCCCCTAATACGAGCCGTCGTGATCTACATTGGTTTAGAAAAACCTGGTGGTTTAGAGGTTCCCGGGTCATTGTTACAACTTAAGGACTTCGGGGGTTGACGATACATATAAAGTTCATCGGGGTTGGAATTAGATTTCTCTATTTTTATGCCCTTTCCCTTATTATTTTCTTTTGCCTTTTTAAATTCAGTTGGGGTAATTTCTATAACATCATCGGAATTCTCGTCGGAATCCGATTCATCGGAGAATTGGTAATCCTCCCAATATTTTGCTTCTTTGGCGGAAACACCATTGACCATAATTAACTTTGGTCGGTTGGTTGAGGATTTTCTTTTACTTAACCGTTTTATTATTTTCCCCACCGGTTCTATTTCTTCATCCGGTTCCGATTCTTCTTCCGGTTCCGATTCTTCTTCCGGTTCCGACTCTTCTTCCGGTTCCTCTTCGGGAACTTGTGAATCAGTCCACAAATCATTCCAATTTACATTTGACTCTTCATTATTATTAGGTGAGTCAATGGGACTTGTTCTAGAGGTAGACATCTATCACATAATATCAAACACGTTAAGAGATTAATATATCACATAATATTCATATGTTAAAAATATATAGTTTCCAACAAAAATGTTAAGCAATCATTTTTAAAGAAAACACGGTCGAAGTCCAGACTCACTAATGCATCCTAACAAACTCGATAAGACACACTAATGCAAATTTTCTGGTTCTCTAAGACCAACGCTCTGATACCAACTGAAATGTCCCGTTCTTATTGATTAAAAACGTTCCATATTAATTGATTTCGTTGCGAGGTTTTGACCTCTATATGAGACGTTTTTCAAAGACTGCATTCATTTTTAAAACAAACCATAACCTTTATTTCATAGATAAAGGTTTTAAAAAGCTTTACGTAGATTATCAAATAATGATAATCTAAAATATCCTGTTTACACACGACCATTACATAATGGTTTACAATACAAATATGTTACAACAAAATAAGTTTCTTGAATGCAGTTTTTACACAATATCATACAAGCATGGACTCCAAATCTCGTCCTTATTTAAGTATGCGACAGCGGAAGCTCTTAATAATCACCTGAGAATAAACATGCTTAAAACGTCAACAAAAATGTTGGTGAGTTATAGGTTTAACCTATATATATCAAATCATAATAATAGACCACAAGATTTCATATTTCAATACACATCCCATACATAGAGATAAAAATCATTCATATGGTGAACACCTGGTAACCGACATTAACAAGATACATATATAAGAATATCCCCATCATTCCGGGACACCCTTCGGATATGATATAAATTTCGAACTACTAAAGCATCCGGTACTTTGGATGGGGTTTGTTAGGCCCAATAGATCTATCTTTAGGATTCGCGTCAATTAGGGTGTCTGTTCCCTAATTCTTAGATTACCAGACTTAATAAAAAGGGGCATATTCGATTTCGATAATTCAACCATAGAATGTAGTTTCACGTACTTGTGTCTATTTTGTAAATCATTTATAAAACCTGCATGTATTCTCATCCCAAAAATATTAGATTTTAAAAGTGGGACTATAACTCACTTTCACAGATTTTTACTTCGTCGGGAAGTAAGACTTGGCCACTGGTTGATTCACGAACCTATAACAATATATACATATATATCAAAGTATGTTCAAAATATATTTACAACACTTTTAATATATTTTGATGTTTTAAGTTTATTAAGTCAGCTGTCCTCGTTAGTAACCTACAACTAGTTGTCCACAGTTAGATGTACAGAAATAAATCGATAAATATTATCTTGAATCAATCCACGACCCAGTGTATACGTATCTCAGTATTGATCACAACTCAAACTATATATATTTTGGAATCAACCTCAACCCTGTATAGCTAACTCCAACATTCACATATAGAGTGTCTATGGTTGTTCCGAAATATATATAGATGTGTCGACATGATAGGTCGAAACATTGTATACGTGTCTATGGTATCTCAAGATTACATAATATATAATACAAGTTGATTAAGTTATGGTTGGAATAGATTTGTTACCAATTTTCACGTAGCTAAAATGAGAAAAATTATCCAATCTTGTTTTACCCATAACTTCTTCATTTTAAATCCGTTTTGAGTGAATCAAATTGCTATGGTTTCATATTGAACTATATTTTATGAATCTAAACAAAAAAAAGTATAGGTTTCTAGTCGGAAAAATAAGTTACAAGTCATTTTTGTAAAGGTAGTCATTTCAGTCGAAAGAACGACGTCTAGATGACCATTTTAGAAAACATACTTCCACTTTGAGTTTAACCATAATTTTTGGATATAGTTTCATGTTCATAATAAAAATCATTTTCTTAGAATAACAACTTTTAAATCAAAGTTTATCATAGTTTTTAATTAACTAACCCAAAACAGCCCGCGGTGTTACTACGACGGCGTAAATCCGGTTTTACGGTGTTTTTCGTGTTTCCAGGTTTTAAATCATTAAGTTAGCATATCATATAGATATAGAACATGTGTTTAGTTGATTTTAAAAGTCAAGTTAGAAGGATTAACTTTTTTTTGCGAACAAGTTTAGAATTAACTAAACTATGTTCTAGTGATTACAAGTTTAAACCTTCGAATAAGATAGCTTTATATGTATGAATCGAATGGTGTTATGAACATCATTACTACCTTAAGTTCCTTGGATGAACCTACTGGAAAAGAGAAAAATGGATCTAGCTTCAATGGATCCTTGGATGGCTCAAACTTCTTGAAGCAAAATCATGACACGAAAACAAGTTCAAGTAAGATCATCACTTGAAATAAGATTGTTATAGTTATAGAAATTGAACCAAAGTTTGAATATGATTATTACCTTGTATTAGAATGATAACCTACTGTAAGAAACAAAGATTTCTTGAGGTTGGATGATCACCTTACAAGATTGGAAGTGAGCTAGCAAACTTGAAAGTATTCTTGATTTTATGAAACTAGAACTTTTGGAATTTATGAAGAACACTTAGAACTTGAAGATAGAACTTGAGAGAGTTCAATTAGATGAAGAAAATTGAAGAATGAAAGTGTTTGTAGGTGTTTTTGGTCGTTGGTGTATGGATTAGATATAAAGGATATGTAATTTTTGTTTTCATGTAAATAAGTCATGAATGATTACTCATATTTTTGTAATCTTATGAGATATTTCATGCTAGTTGCCAAATGATGGTTCCCACATGTGTTAGGTGACTCACATGGGCTGCTAAGAGCTGATCATTGGAGTGTATATACCAATAGTACATACATCTAAAAGCTGTGTATTGTACGAGTACGAATACGGGTGCATACGAGTAGAATTGTTGATGAAACTGAACGAGAATGTAATTGTAAGCATTTTTGTTAAGTAGAAGTATTTTGATAAGTGTATTGAAGTCTTTCAAAAGTGTATAAATACATATTAAAACACTACATGTATATACATTTTAACTGAGTCGTTAAGTCATCGTTAGTCGTTACATGTAAGTGTTGTTTTGAAACCTTTAGGTTAACGATCTTGTTAAATGTTGTTAACCCAATGTTTATAATATCAAAAGAGATTTTAAATTATTATATTATCATGATATTATGATGTACGAATATCTCTTAATATGATATATATACATTAAATGTCGTTACAACGATAAACGTTACATATATGTCTCGTTTCAAAATCATTAAGTTAGTAGTCTTGTTTTTACATATGTAGTTCATTGTTAATATAATTAATGATATGTTTACTTATCATAATATCATGTTAACTATATATATAACCATATATATGTCATCATATAGTTTTTTTTACAAGTTTTAACGTTCGTGAATCACCGGTCAACTTGGGTGGTCAATTGTCTATATGAAACCTATTTCAATTAATCAAGTCTTAACAAGTTTGATTGCTTAACATGTTGGAAACATTTAATCATGTAAACATCAATCTCAATTAATATATATAAACATGGAAAAGTTCGGGTCACTACAGATAGTGTATAAACGAATTCTTATCTTAGTATATCTGTTATTGCGAACTTTGACTGATATCTTTTCAAAGATTCTCCGTAATTTACGGGATTTTGGTATTATATATACATATGTAAATTATGTATTGAAGAGTACCAAATCTAACTCCTATAATCTATTCCATACCAAAAATTCATTTTCCCCATTATACAAGATGGATTCCGCATCTAGTTCGAATTCTTCAGATTCCGACAGTTATGCCGATATGGATTTCCATTCGGGCTCCGAAAGCAGCGTCACCGGAATGGATCAACCAATTTCCCATCATCTATTCTGGATGAATTGGGGATGGGTTCGTAATATACTAAATCACTGGAGACAAGAAGAAGGTGATCCATTCCATCCACCAAATTGCCCTCTTGGCGATGAACCTGAAGCACTTACCGGCGAACCTATTCGAAACACCATTTTCTCTCTCATTTCTAGAGTATCTCGTCACGATTATATACTATCCCATATTACAAATCTTTTTCATTCGCTCGCTCCAACCGCCAATCATCCCGGTGTACTAGCAGAAGTTAACGAACTTCGCGCTCGCGTGACGGCTTTGGAGAACATGGTGCGAAGGTTGCAAACACCAGCAACAGCACCAGCAGCATAATCAGCACCACCATCAATAACATCAACAATACCATCATCACCACTAACAAACAACATCCGCATCACACGTCTCGACATCATAATCTGTCCCACAAACATCAACATCATACGCACCATAGATACCAAGGAGTACCAACAATAATGAACGATGAAGTATTGATCCATAACTTCATTGATATTCTGCGAAGAATATGTGGTTTCAAAAAGTTTTAGAGATTTCTTATTCTAGCTCAAACCGAAAAGCAAATGAGATTAATATCATATTAACTCATTAAATTCATGATTTCATCTGAAGAAAATATATATGTATATATGTTTTCATAAAGATTGTAATTAAAAGTTCTTTTGTACAAAATATTAATGGTGAAATTTTTTTTAACGGGTAGGTAATACCCGAGGAATAATTAGATTTCATCTTAATAAGTTACATTGTACATTCGTCGAAGCTGATTCAACAGTCATTTACTATCCTACTTACAACCACCGATATACGTATCCGTTCACCGCAGAATAACCATTTTCATTCAATTTCATATTTGGATTTTGACTTCCCAGAATCCAACAAGTGGCATATGAAGAAAACATATGACAAAATAAAATCTGTTAGAAACAAACAAATTAACTATGAAAAATTTTGTTAAGAATCCACGCTAACTGTTCCAGCTAACTGTTCCTAGCTAACTGATTACATTTTATTTATCGCAGTTTATTTATCGCAATTTAATTATCGCACTTTTATTTATCGTCATTTAATTTCTGTAATTATTTTACGCACTTTAAATATCGGGACACGTATACAATGTTTTGACATATCATATCGACGCATCTATATATATTATTTGGAATCACCATAGACACTCTATATGTAGTAATGATCAAGTTCTCTATACAGGGTTGAGGTTGATTCTACAATAATATATATAGTTTGAGTTGTGATCGAGTCTGAGAGGTATACGGGTCACGACACGTATTAATTAATTCGTATATTATATATTAAACTATATATGAATTATTGGATTGTTACTGTGGACTATCGACTGTGGATTAATGACATTGGACAATTAAAATGAATTAAAATATTGATTATAACATATGAAACTAAACATTTCTTCAAGATTGCCACTTGATTTCATCTTAAACCTCATTGTATCTCGACGATTACAATCAGCGTTCAAATCTATCATGATTCTTAAAAACACCTCAATCGAGAGGATAAACCAACCGCACTTCATCTACGGAAGAAAAGATTGATGCATATAGTTATGCACCTGAAAAACCCTCGAAAACTGAGTATACGTTTGACACGTATCTGTTCTAGTTCCTTTGACATTGTTATTACCGAAGATCGTTTTGAAATCCCTTTCCAAAGTAGCTAATTTTGTCACAGCTCCAGCAAGTCAACTCCGACTTTTCATCCGAAACAACTTTATTATAACCGCGATATATATGCGTACTCTTTATTGTTACTGGGGAACCTTTTATATTCCACAATATTACCATCGGCGATTAATCATTCTAAAAACACAATTCTCCTGAAACTACCTCGGTTTGATAACCGATGACCCATATCAGTTAACTTTGAAAATGCTGACGAAGCAGCATGTTGTAGATGATCTTACTGGCCAAAAATTTGATGATAAAGAAAGGAGTGTTAGGAACGCTCGATAGAAAATTTAGTACCGAAAAGCGGATTATGTGAAACTATAAAGAAAGCCATGGACAAATCACAAAGAATAAGTTTGCCTTCAAAGAATCCAAATGATTCTGTGCCTGCTGAAATTGTTAGCAAACATCTTATTTCTCATTCTAAACCTTCACAGACAAATCTTCTTCATCATCCATTGATATTAGAAATTCTAAGATATTCTCTTATGTTCTATTATAAATATCCTCCATATTTCTGGCGATATTTTTACAACTATTCTTATCTGAGATCATTTATCTCCCCGTAATATCTGCAACATAAAAGAAACTGTGTTAGTTTCTAAATTTTGAAACCTTCGAGTTTAAAATATGAATGTTTTGAAGTAGTGTTGGGAACTGAAGCATGGATTAGTATAATATAATGACACTTGATCAACGTCATTATATTACAGTAAGTCATGCTGAGTTTCTAATGAAGCATGATGATTCACAGTACCGTCATCATGTGCCATTTACACGACTCTTACATTCTATCTAATCTCTAAACATATCAAGAGAATATTTTTCTGGATGACTCGGTCTTCTCCGGGGTATTCTGGTAATTTAACAAATCAAAATCGTTCTATTACCATTTTCTTCTTAGAGCATTAGCTATGTTCATTCTGAATTTCATATCTACGAATTCCGGACCATTACTCGCTTGACTCAAAGTAGGGAAGAGAAAACAAAAGCATGAAGCTCCGAAAAATAATGAAGAATATAAACTCCGATAATAACCCCGAAATTACAAACCGTGTATATCGATGCAGATAGCAATATAGAGACACGGGAGAATTAGAAACACTATAAACACAAGAGTATAGTAGAAGTAAATAGATTCTTCTGGTGGTAGATGAAAAAGAAGAATGACAGATATAAAAGTTAGGAGTATATCAAGAATCAGGACTGGATGGAGCATATTGATGAATGCTTTAAAGTAAGAATCAAGGGAGAAAGAATAGAAGGTGTGAGTCGTGGAAAATAAGGAAACGAAGGGGTGAATTTATAGTGAAATATCCGACAGAGCAATCGGGAACAGATTATTGCATATAATCAAAGAAGATCCTGATTTTCTTAATCACCAAAGAACCAAATCTTATTACGTAAGATTCTCTTTAAATCCCTTAATTCCCGGAAATCAATCATAACTACGTCATCGGTTAAGACGAATATATTTTACTCATCTCACTCTTTTACGATAGTCTCATTTATATTCTTTGCATAATCGAATCATTTTATCTACATTACTCAATGATGATAAAACTCCATTATCACCTTATATTTGTCATGAAAACCTTCTTATTGTTCTCCATAACAACCTCTATCAAATTTCGGGGACGAAATTTCTTTAACGGGTAGGTACTGTAATGACCCGGAATTTTCCGACCAAATTATACTTATGAGATTAATATTTACATAAATTAAACCATACCAACATGATAAGCAATCCAAATTGTTGAGACTTGTGTTTTTGAAAAGAGTTTTACACAACGTTTGACCGTCCAATATGACCGATGATATCACGAACTATATAACATACGATAATTATACGTTTGTGTATATATATATGTATTTATATATATTTAACATGATCTAAGGATGGTTTAACATCTCATTATGTACTAATGACAATGAGTTATAAGTATATTATGAAACTACTAACTTAAGTTTTCAAAACGATAACTATACGTAACATTCTTTGATATATATACTTATAATCTATAATGCTTATACATGTATCGTATATATAATGTATTTAATCACTTTTTAAGGACTTAAATACATAAAACAATATAAGTATATTCACAAAAGATAGCTATATTTGAATTCTCGTTTAGTTTCCTCAAGATTTCTATACGTATATCTAGGGTATATGTACCCGTATCATACCCAGCTTCTATACGTATTTACTATTGGTATATACACATCAAATCAACATCCTAATCAACATTATTACTGCCCTAGATATGAGGTAACTAGAATTTGTCAAGTAGTATGAATTATTAGTAAGAAAACAAAATTAGGAATCCTTTTCTTTCTTTATAAACTAAAAACGTTTTTATAAATGAACACCATTTCTTCACTCCATTTTCTCATACCTACACCCTCATTTCTCTCTCAAAATACTCCTAACTTCATACTTGATCATCTCCAAGCATTTTCCCCATCATTTAGCTTCAATTACAAGCCTTAAACACCATAAGAAAACTCTTTCAAGAACATATCAAAATAACCACCCATTTGAAGAAGTTTACTTCCAACCTTTTGATCTAACTCCACCACTCTTTAATTCCAAGATTATTTCTTATCTTTTGCAGTAACTTTGTCCAAGTAACTTGAGGTAGTAACCTTGTTCATAATTTTATTCAATTCATATTCATATAGCTATCTTATTTTGTGGTATAAAATTTTAACAACAAGAACATAGTTTGAATGATTTCAAACTTGTTCGCAAACTAAATAGATCCTTCTAACTTGACTTTTAAAACACTTCAAGAATTGTAATATATCATAATGATATGCTAACCTAATAAGATATAACTTGGTTTTACAAAGAACATCTTAAAAACTGAATCTACGTCGTCGGAGTGCAACAGGGGCTGTTTTGGTTTGGATAATTAAAAACCATCTTGAACTTTGAATTGGAAGTTCATGTTCTGGAAAAATGATATTTCTTATGAATATGTTAACACGTAAAAATTTCATGGTTTAACTCAAAGTGTAAGTATTTTTAGAAAAATGATCATTAAATGTTGTTTTTATGATGGAAAATGATCACTTTCATAAGTTTCACCAAAGTTTGACCTATAACCTATGATTTCGAATACAAACTAAGGTATTTTCAGTTCATATTCTTAAAATTTGACTCGATCCAAGGAAGTGGCAAGTTGAACCAACAAAAACGGAGTTGTAATGAAGATACTACGACTAAAACAAGATTGGGTATCCGAAGCTAGTTTAGCTACGAAAATATTTGGAGAAAAAGTAAATTAATCATATCTTTTCTAATTAATATGATATTTTATATATAATTACTTATGATTTGATTTTATATATTTCAGGACCACCCGTAAACAACACGAGAAGATTAATCATAAGACCTCATGATTGTACGCAACACGTCATTTGATAACACGGTACTTTATGTACGCAACACGTCATTTGACAACATGGTACCATGAGTCGAGATTAATTCTGATCAATACGAATATGATGGGGTCTTTATTTATTTTATTTAAGTAACTAATTGTGGACCACTAACATCGGACTGCTAACTACGGACTAAGAAAATATTAAAAGTATTAAAAGTATATATATATGTAACGATTACTTAAAAAGAAAATATGTTGATATATTATATATATGGTTAGGTTCGTGATATCTATCGGAGACCAAGTCGAACTAAATACCTTCAAGGCAAAAGTGAGTTTCATTTGCTCCCCTTTTAATTGCTTTTGCAATATATATTTTTGGGATGAGAATACATGCGCTGCTTTTATAAATGTTTACAAAATAGACACAAGTACTTAAAAATATATTCTACGTTGAGTTGTACCACTGGCATATTTCCCTGTAGCTTGGTAACTACTATTTACATGGGTATTGTAAACGCGAATCCTGTTGATAGATCTATTGGGCCTGACAACCCCAACCGGACTGGACGACCAGTATTCAACGGTTGCACAGTACTTCTTTTTGGTGACTACACTTGGTACGGTGTAGTGAGATTTCATAATAAAGGGAATATGCGACATTGATTAAATGTTAAGTATGGTTACCAAGTGCTCAACCACTTAGAATGCTTTACATACACTTGCGAGTGTATTATTTTTATGATTATGAAATCTTGTGGTCTATTAACATATTGAAATGATTGTTATGATAAACCTATGAACTCACCAACCTTTTGGTTGACACTTTAAAGCATGTTTATTCTCAGGTACGAATTAAGTCTTCCGCTGTGCATTTGCTCAATATAAGGACATTACTTGGAGCCGATCATCGTAATGGGACCAAATGTTGATGACTTCGTCCAGGTGGATTAGGACGGGTCCTTTCAGTTTGTACCTATGATGTTAAGATCATCAACATAAACGGCTATGATCACATATCCAGATGTTGTTTTCTTAATGAATACACATGGGAAAATAAGATTATTGGTATACCCTTTGCTTATCAAGTAATCACTTAATCGTTTATACTACATGCCACCCGATTGTTTCAACCCATATAAAGACCTTTGTAACTTGATTGAGTACATTTCTTTGGGTTTTGCATTGGTTGCTTCTGATACCTTAAATCCTTCAGGTATCTTCATATATATATATATATATATATATATATATATATCACTATCAAGTGATCCATATAGATAAGCAGTCACAACATCCATGAGATGCATTTCTAAACTTTTAGAAATTGCCAGGCTGATTAAGTATCTAAAAGTAATTGCATCCATAACAGGGGAATAAGTTTCCTCATAATCAATTTCCGTTCTTTGAGAAAAACCTTGCGCTACAAGTTTAGCTTTATACCTTTCATTTTTCTCATTTCTTTTTCGCACAAAAACCCATCTATATCCCACAGGTTTCACATCTATAGGTGTGAGAATGATAGATCCGAAAACTTTTCTTTTATTGAACGATTCAAATTCAGCTCGTATTGCTTCTTTCCAATGATCCCAATCATGTCTATTTTGACATTCCATGACAGATTTTGGTTCTGGATCATCATCATCATTCATGATGTCATATGCAACATTATATGAAAATATCTCATCAAGATTTTTTATTTCATTTCGGTTCCATAATATTTTTGAATTTGCATAATTAATTGAAAATTCCGTATTGACATCATCAATCTCTTCTGCAGAAGGAGTATTGATTTGTGGTTCTTCTTGAATACTTTCTTTTTCTTCATTATCAGCTGATTTTCTTTTTCGAGGATTTTTATCTTTTGAACCAATTGGTCTCCCACGTTTCTGGCGTGGCAAAGACTCAAGAGTGACATTATTGCCAGCTTTTGGAATTTCAATTCAAGCTGGAGCATTTGCTGCTGGTATATATGATTTAGTCACTCTTTTTATATCTGTAAATGCATCAGGCAATTTATTCGCAAGTTCTTGCATATGTATTATTTTTTGAACTTCGGTCTCGCATTCTTTTGTGCGAGGATCAAGATACATTAATTGAGGTTCACACCATGAAACATTATTTTCTTTATTTTTTATTTCTCCCCCTAATCTAGAGAACAATGTTTCATTAAAGTGACAATCATCAAAACGTGCTGTAAAAACATCACCCGTCATGGGTTCAATATATCTTATGATTGAAGATGTTTCGTATCCAACATATATTCCCATCCTTCTTTGAGGACCCATTTTAGTGCGTTGTGGTGGTGCGATAGGAACATAAACCGCATAACCAAATGTTCTAAGGTGAGAAATATTTGGCTGATAGCCAAAAGCAAGTTGCAAGGGAGAATATGTATGGCTTGCACTTGGTCTAATGCGAATTAACGATGCAGCATGTAAAATTGCATGACCCCATACAGATACTGGGAGTTTTTTTCTCATTATCAATGGTCTAGCTATTAACTACAATTGTTTGATTAGTGATTCGGCTAAACCATTTTGTGTATGTACATGGGCAACAGGATGTTCAACAACAATCCCAATAGACATGCAAAAATCATTAAATGCTTGAGATGTAAACTCACCAACATTATCCAATCTCACCCTTTTAATAGTATAATCAGGGAAATGTGCTCTCAATTTAATAATTTGAGCAAGAAATTTTGCAAATGCAATATTTCGACTTGATAATACACAAACATGAGACCATCTACTAGATGCGTCTATTAGGACCATGAAATATCTAAATGGTCCACATGGTAGATGAATTGGTCCACATATATCACCTTGAATTCTTTTAAGAAACATTGGTGATTCTTTTTCAACCTTAAGAGGTGATGGTCTTATTATCAATTTTCCAAGTGAGCATGATGTACATGGGATAAGTGTATCATGAGGGATCTTTTGATCCATCAATGGATGTCCATGTGTATTTTGAATTATTCTTTTCATCATTGTTGAACCTGGGTGGCCTAATCTTTCATGCCACCGATTGATCATTACAGGATCACATGCCTTTTCATTAACTACCATGTGTGTTTCTGGTACATTTATATATGTATAATGTAAATCAGAACTAAATCTTGGTAGTTTTTCAATCACATGCTTCTTGTCAGTGATACTTACGTATTTATCATTTTCTGTAGTTACTGACTGATAATCATATCCATTTTGGTATATGTCAGAGAAGCTTAACAAATTTCTCTTTGACATGGGAGAAAATAAGGCATTTTTTATCAGAAAATTTGTACCATTTGGTAACATGAATTTTGCCTTTCCCATTCCTTTTATTAAATCTGCAGGACCTGATATAGTATGTACCGTTCCTTTTGTTGCTTTAAAATCAGTAAAATATTTTTTAGATTTGAGTATAGTGTGTGTGGTACCACTGTCTGCAATACAAAGATCCCCACCATTTGACTGATTTTGCACTCCAGTAGTGTACATCATGAACTTCAAAATATGAGAAACAAATAATGAGTACATAATTCATCAATATATTACATTCAAAATATGTTATAAACGAAAGTACATAATAAGGAAACATATAGTAAAGTAGATATGGTATAGATTGTAAATCTACATCCATTTATTTGATATGAACATATAATAGAAAATTTATTCATTAAAGTAGTCACTTGTTGGCTCAGTGATTTTTGTATCAAGGTCATCCACAAGGTTTGCCTCTTTTCCTTTTCCTTTTAGGGATTCCTGATATTGATTAACAGAATATTGATTTGTTCGACAGTTTTTAGACCAATGGCCAATTTTACCACATCGATAACAAGAATTTTCAATATTCTTTGAAGAGCTTCCTTCAACACTATGATTTGTGGGATTGTATGGTGGTTGAATTTTATAATTTTGTGGATTATTATTTCTTTGTCCACGACCACGACCACCGTAACCATTACGACCACGACCACCACCACGACCATTACCATAAGGATGATTTCGAACATAGTTATGATTTTTATTATTGTTATGGTAATTTCCGTGATGATGGTTTTGGCCAATATGACCACGACCTCGCCCACGTCCTCGTCCGGGTGCATTTCTTTTATTATTATTATTATTATTATTGTTAATAGCATTAGCTTCAGGGAATGCTAGCGCACCTGTAGGACGAGATTATTGATTCTTCATCAGTAATTCTTTATTCACTTCTGCAACTAAGAGATAAGTTTGAAGTTTGGAAAAAGTTTTGTAATTCTGCAATATCAAATTTTCTTGTATAGTTATGTTTGCAGAATGCATTGTGGCGAAAGTTTTCTCCATCATATCAGCATCACTTATTTCTTGACCACAGAATTGAAGCTTTGAACGGATCTTGAACATGGCCGAGCTGTATTCACTTACCTTTTTAAAATCTTGGAACCTTAGATTTCTCCATTCTTCCCTCGCAGCTGGGAGTAATATTTCCTTTTGATTATCGAATCTACTCTTGATACTTTTCCATAAAATATGTGGATCTTTGATAGTGAGATACATATGTTTTAAGGTGATATCAATATGTTTGCGAATAAAAGCAATTGATTTTAATTTATCTTGATCAGAACAAGTATTGTTTTCTTTTAAAGTTTCTAGAATACCCAATGATTCAAGATTTATTTCTACATCCATGACTCATGATGTGTAGTTTGTTCCTGATACGTCTAGGGCATCAAACTCAAAGCTTTGATAAGTTTGACATTTTCTATTTTCAGAAAGATGAACAACATAAATTATAATCATAATCAATTTCTAACAACATGAAATTAGAATCATTTTAAATTCATAAGTAGCAAACAACAGAATAATGGTATGATTACAAATAATAAAACCACAAGGGCATGATAGAATATAGGTTCACCAGGTGGTATATTAGCAACAATGATGATAGTTAATATGACCAATACAATAGGAAAAATTATCCTTGTGTGAATCATCTTTACAAAAACTTTTTGAGAGTGGTAATCTAAGAAAATGAAGATTGATTTGTGAAAATGTGAAAACGGAGATGTTTATTTTATATTTGAAAAATATAGTCGTTGTAACGTCGTCAGTTGACGTTAACAACCGTTATGTATATATGATCGTTGTAACGTCGTTAGTTGACGTTAACGAATGTTATGTACTCGTTATTTTAATAAAAGAATTTTATTAGTATAAATATGATTACTATAAAATACATTTAGTATAAATATGTTTAGTATAAATACGAAGATTAAGAGAATAAACATATTATGCATAAATAATAAATTTAAGAATAAACATTAGTATGCATGAAATAAATAATGATTAATTGCATAAATAATCATAAATGTTAGATAACATAAATATAAATGTTAGTGAAGTTAATAAGAGTTAGATTACAGAAATATAATTCAGGCGGTATAACCGACCATATATAACATACATATAAATGTTAATGAAGTTAATAAAAGTTAGATTACAGAAATATAATTTAGGCGGTATAACCGACCATATATAACATAAATATAAATGTTAATGAAATTAATAAAAGTTAGATTACAGAAATATAATTTAGGCGGTATAACCGACCATATATAACTTAAATAACATAAATATAAATATTAGTTATGATGATAATAATATTTATCTTACTAATAAATAATAGAAGATATCGTTAAAGAAATTTTTTTTTTATTACCTTGATTATACGGAGCACTTCGTGCTGATAACGTGTTATAATTCAGTAGGCTTATAACTACCTTTAGTGGTTTGGTTCATGTTATAATTCAGTAGGCTTATAACTACCTTTACTGGTTTGTTCTTGACTATAGGCTACTTAAATAAGAGAGAGTAAAAGAATGATATATGAAATATATTCTATATGTGCATCTTATGCAAATCACATCCTCTGGTATTTATAATACAATAATTTACTGTGCAATTAGGTAGAATAATAATACATCCGTGATTTGCTCAATATTTGTCAGCCACATGTGTGTTGTCTTTATCACAACAGTTCCTACTTTTATTTTGTTATTGAATTCTTGATTTTTTTTATTCT